>NC_135564.1:8250360-8285360 GCF_964340395.1 Glandiceps talaboti | reverse complement strand
CTGTGGATGCCATAACAGCGTTATTAACCCGCTAGTGTCAAGATGGTCAAATCGTTAGAGTGACTGGTTTGAAATCTACAGGTTGCAGGTTGGAGCCTCGCAACTACCCTTTTCTCCTGAATGGCTGGCTAAAGTTCTTTGGCAAGAACTGCGATTGTGCTCCACTCAACCCAGCTGTATAATTGGGGACCCGGTAGAATAGTCGTTGCAATGTGACTTCATTAGTCCTGTGCGCTAGAGAAGTTGCAATGGATTTATATACCAGGCGGCGAGGAAACATAAGGGGACGTTGTGCCGCTGTAGGTCCATGCCCTAATAATATTTGTTTAACGCTTTGAGGACAGTGTGGAAAGTGCTACCACTCCCCAGCACAACAGACTACAGTTCGATATGTTAGTGATTGACCATATTTCCTTTGTTTTCTACATTACAGAATGTTATCCAGATTGGAACAGACCTGAAGTACACTCCCGAAAAATAGATATTAGTACTTAGTACAGTAGTACTGTAACAGTACTGTGGCTAGTTGTATGATAACTCCACATTAAGATGATGTCGATAGAGGGCTCACTATGCTGGCGTTTATCACGAATCACTTCGAACAATCCCGCGCTTGCTAATAAATGAGCTCACTATTACGTAATACTGACAAAGTACTAACAATAAAGATTGCTTATAAAAACGTATTTTTTTAGTAAGAAACAGCAAGTATTGAAAGGGATGGGCATTATTTTATGCTAAAAAAATTATTGTATGAACTCTCCCCGATATTATGCACAAAATAGGCTTACAGTTACTGTATATAGTATCGTTATCAAAAGTTACTTATAGCATTATATAAGGAAGTGTAGCTTATAACTCTGCTAAAACTGCACTAGCTGCGACTGGAACGTTATTTGACACTTTTGTTAGAGATATAGTAATATACTCGTAATATATACACCCTAAATAGTATTGAATCACCTGTGGGGAAATATGTGTAGATGTACGCATAATATGGTACAATAAATCCAGCCAATTTTATTTTATGGTCCGCACCCAAAAAACAACGCCCTCAATGCGATCACGATTTCCACCTGTTGCTGTACTACTTCTGGATACAATCGACGTCTAATTATGTCTGACAATTTTCAGTGAATGTATTGTTGGTTGTCTGATCAAAAAGAAATAATAACTTTAGTTGCAGCTAGTGCAGATTTAAAGATCATTTAGGTCATAAAGACAGTATGCTAGTATACTTGTTTATACAGGAAGAGGAGAAATTTTCACACAGACATTTACGTGTACATGTTTGCTTTTCATTTGAGAGATGATATGTGTGTTTAGTGTATTAACTACATGTATCTAAGTTGTGTTTAGATCATTCACTTCAACTCTTGCTAAACTGCGCGCTCCCACTATTGGTACTTACTCTGCGGTGCAATACCGCGGCAAACTATTATTGCATATACCTGCATCACAGATATTACGTTCTGCAAAACCGCCATGCTATAGTTAGGTGTAACGAGTGGTCAAGTTTAACCAAGTTTGTTTCTTTGTGTAATTTCAGACGTGTAACTACTTTGGTATGAGAACGAGAGTGTGTAGAAAGTCTATATACTTCTGTGTAAATCAAACGACAAGGTACACACATTGTTTACACATATTTTTGCTCATTGATAAGTACTATGATGATATTTGGCTTATATTTTGTATTTGAAATGGAATTGAATTTTGAAGATAACTTTTAACACTTTTTTCAGTAAGTAAGTTCACTTTACATTCATACTCTATATTTACCTCCTACACTTTGCATATTCAAAAGAATATATAACACACACGACGTACGTATACGTTCGTTGTACTAGAAGTTTGTCTAAGATGATTACTCCTGTGTTTTGTATGGTTTATACAGATGTACAAATACAACCGTTGCAATAGTTCTCTAAAGGTAACTCTGATCAAAATAGCGTTTTATCAGTAGTGGGGACAATCAAAACTGGATTTGAGGGTTCTGAAAAGTCTCCTCCTAATCACATGATATACATTCTCTTGATACAAAATAAAAACGGGTGCATGTGATGTAAATTCACGCGATGCCATCAGTTTGTTCATGTCGGTGAAAGTTATAATTAGTCATGTGATATACGACAATAAGATTAACTTTCACAGGAATAAACAAACCGATATGAATATGGTGTGACTATGCATCAGAGGCACCCACTTTGTATTGTACCAATACATGTCCGTTTGATAGCTATAGTGTGATAAGGAAAAGACCTTGTGGCATGCTATTTTCGATTGTCCACCACAGTACTGGTATAACAATGTGCTGGTCAGAGGCATCTCTAGATGACCACTGCAATGGTTAGCGCTTCATTAATTCTGATGAATAAAAGTGCCTATGATGCTTTAACTTTCACATGCAGTTTTTTCCAACCAGATACCGCGTTATATTGTATTGACAATGCAATCAAGAAAGGTATTTACATGTATCAGTTCAACGATAATCATGGTAATATAACTCCAACACTGGTTTCGTCACTACTTCTGTGTATTGGCCTATTTATTCTTAAATGCAGTCACAGTGTTAAATTGATATGATACAAACCCTTTTGACAACCTCGACATATATTAAAATATTTTGCTTGCACTAATTGAATATATGCCCTGTCCAAAGTTCAACATTTACTGCTTCTATGATCACGTTTGTGATTTCAGAGCATACAATGTATGTAAATGAACTGTACACATTACCATCACTAACCTAACCAGTACATCCACACACCAACACCATCATCACTGCAATCAAAAACAAACAAACAGAGAGAGAGAGAGAGAGAGAGAGAGAGAGAGAGAGAGGGGGGGGAGAGAGAGAGAGAGAGAGAGAGAGAGAGAGAGAGAGAGAGAGAGAGAGAGAGAGAGAGAGAGAGAGAGAGAGAGAGAGAGAGAGAGAGAGAGAGAGAGAGAGAGAGAGACTGTGGTTCAGTCTTCCATAAAATGATTGCCTCTACCATATATGACTGTAACCCTCTTAGAACGAGGTTTAGAGATCTGATTCTGGCAAGCCGAAATAGTTACAAGTCTTGAGTTAATTATCGACTGCGGACCAATAACGATTTTGGAGTGATTGAGCCTGAGTGGTGTGTACGGGTCTGCGCGGTGTACATGTGGTACGGCTTACCTCCCAATCCACAATATTAGAAAGGTGTTGTATCCTAGCTAGTACGCACCACTACCACCATCACACGACCACCACACTGCTACCACAACTACTAAGCATAATATGGACGCCACTAATACTCCCCTACTATCACTACCACCACTATCATACCACTATTATCAGCTCAACCTCCACCACCACCACCATCATCACCACCATCAATTAAAATTACTACTACTACTACTACTACTACTACTACTACTACTACTACTACTATTACTACTACTAATTACTACCACTACAACTACTACTACCATCATCACTATCACCGCAATCACTATCACAACAATCTATAATATGCATACCACTCCTACTACCACACAGCCACAGTGTATGTGTGTATGTATGTGTGTGTGCGCGCGCGCGTGTCTGTGTGTGTGTGTGTGTGTGTGTGTGTGTGTGTGTGTGTGTGTGTGTGTGTGCATGTATAGTACGTATGTGTGTGTCTGTCTTTCTTGTAGCGGTTATCTAAAACAAAACACTGAATGATTTTTAAAACAATTGGTATACAGAAACAATGCATAAGTGTACGCCGAGAGGTAATTAGATCTGGTGCCATATTCGCGCATATAAAGTAATATCACTATCATATCTTGCCGATCTGTTCATTTTCTTCACAAGTGTTTCAATATACTTTCACATACATAGAGTGAAACATGCTATACATAGTAAACATATGTGAAGTAGTTTGGTTTTTTGTGTAGCAGGTAAGGTGAGTATCACCTTAAAATCTACAATATTGCACAATAGATAACATACTACGACTACACAATTCTTAGTACAATATATCAACATTTCGAATGCAGAGACATCACATTTCGATAAAATTGGTGCCTAACGTGTCCAGTGACAGCGTGACAGTGACCTTTGAGAGAGGGCGCTATATTTTCACTTTCCTGTTTGTAGCCTGGCATGTCCTATTACGGTTGACTATATACGTAATAGTAACATAATCTATACAGTCTATATTATGAATAATGTAACTTTTGAGTCTACATCTATGACATAATCTGTAGCACTGGAAAAGGGTTAGTAAGAGACCACAGTGCAACACTTTCAAATTAACAATCTATTTGAACAAGTGACAATATGGAATGGCTACTTCATGGCCAAAGAGGCCATTACGGAAAATGCAACCATCGATACACAGCACAGCTTCTTTATTTTTTGTCTTTCTTGATCAAATCTGCTCCCTTTTCACCAATCATTATTGTAGGTGCATTTGTATTTCCTGACGTCAAATGCGGCATGACGGCGGCATCAATGACACGGACGTTGTCTATACCACGAACTCTGTATCGAAAAAGAAAATTGTAGAAATTATATCAGCCTACCACAATTGATATTTCTTGCACATTCAATTGATGAATGTTTTACCGAATCACAACTTCACACCACCTGACGCCATTTCTTAGATTAACGATACAATTAAAATCGACCTACCTGCAACATCTAATTGTCCCATTTATAAGTTTACCATATCGTTAGCAGCAATTACAGTGTTATTTCATAGTGGGACTGTAATTGATTACAACATACGTCTTCTTATGTTTAGAAAGAGTGTTATATACGACACGCTGAACTGAAAATGTATTCACATGTCAGCGAGTATGTCCTAAACAGATGTCAGCGAGTATGTCCTAAACAACAATGAAAGTGGACTTTTAACCGGGGTTGTATTTCTTGATCTAAAGAAAGCGTTCGACACGGTCGATGTCAATATCCTTTTATATAAGCTATCTAAAATTGGCGTCAGTGATGTGGCCCTAAATTGGTTTAAGGATTATCTGACAACGAGAAAGCAGAGTGTCTATCTAAATGGAGCACTAAGTGAGCCACTCCCAGTTGAATATGGTGTACGTATACCTCAAGGGTCCATACTTGGCCCCTTACTTTTTATTGTTTTTATAGACAGTTTGCCAAATGTTGTTTCTAAATGTAAAGTAGTTTTATATGCTGATGATACAGCACTTTTTTATGCAAGTAAGGATGTCAGTGAAATACAGCGGACACTAAACTTTGACCTAGGTAGGGTCCATACATGGCTGTCTGATAATAAACTTACCCTAAATGTAAGCAAAACTAAAAATATGCTACTAGGCACGTCCAAACGTCTGAATCAAAGTTCATCTAAAATCCTTACGGTACAGATAGCAGGCCAAATGGTGGAGCATGTTCAGGCTTTTAAATACCTCGGTGTCTGGATTGACTCCCACTTAAATTGGGAAACGCACATAACTAAGATCTGTAGTAAAATATCACAAAGGCTGGGTGTGCTTAGGAGGGTAAGACCATATCTTACATTTGATACTACAAAGAACAGCCCGAAAACTATTTTCCACTTTCCGAAAAGTACACATTTTTAGATTATTTTCATAAGAAAGATTCATAAATGAGTGTACGGTATCAATTTTGACATTTTTCCATGACAATTTTCAAGATTTTGTTTACTGTAGTCAAACCCTTTCATATACTGCAAAGATTCCAGTGAAATAATGAAATCAACACACTGCAATGTTTTTTTCAAAATATTTCCATCAAAATGTGTTAAAATTGCATCTGAATTAAGATATTTATTAATTTTAGCAAATTTCCCTCATAATCAGTAAAATTGAACCTGTGTTAGTTGCAGGACTTGTCCTGAAGCTGAAAGGGGTGTGTCAGTTGCAGGACTTGTCCTGAAGCTGAAAGGGGTGTGTCAGTTGCAGGAATTGTCCTGCAGCTGAAAGGGGTGTGTCAGATGCAGGACTTGTCCTGAAGCTGAAAGGGGTGTGTCAGTTGCAGGACTTGTCCTGCAGCTGAAAGGGGTGTGTCAGCTGCAGGAATTGTCCTGAAGCTGAAAGGGATGTGTCAGATGCAGGATTTGTCCTGAAGCTGAAAGTGGTGTGTCAGTTGCAGGATTGAATTGCCTAACAGTTTCTGAAATTGTTGCATAGTTGAACTGCTTATAAATGCTCTGCATGACACAAGGATCCAGTCAATAAACCACACTCTAGAATTGGTTCAGGATCGTGGATTTTATAAAGTAACCTATTATTTATTTGTTTTCTTTTTATTTAGTTGAGGGGGTCATATACAGGTGTTCTTGGCTAATACCATAGACAACACTGGTGCCTTTGTAGTGCTACCAATCCATCTTCATTACCTAAAAAAAGGAAAGAATATATAGAATTAATGTCCTGTTTGACATATACACTGCGAGAAATATTATATCAATGTGTATGTGACAGATATTATTTCAACAAATTAAACATTGTTAAATTTGTTCACGAGAAATTCTTTACACAATACATGTAGTCTTCCAAAGATATTCACAATTATTTTAGTCGAATGAGTCATTCCTACTCAACAAGGCAAGTACAAGCAATGATTTATGTACTCCAAGAGCCACACACAAGTAGGGTCTGTTTCACATAAAGAATGCACCACAGAAATATGGAATAGACTACCATTGAACATCAGGAACATCCACGGCCCCGCCAGTCAGAGTTCAAATGAGAGTTTAAAAAAATATCTATATTCGATTAATACAAATTGGGCATATCTTTACGCTTTGTCATAGTGTGTTAATTTTGATGATCCAAGATTTAGTATGTCACATTTGACATATGGCAGTTATGCCGAGATAGTATTTATTGTCAATGTCAAATGTACTGTATTTATATGACTAGTTAAGTTGCAAAACAAATATTTTCATTCCCCTTTCCCCTTAGTCATTGATATACATATTCATCTTGACTAGTAAATGTGTTTTGTTATGTTATGAACTTATGTTCATGATATATATTTTTGGCATAAATAATTATTAATTTAGGAGTCCAGATTTTGACTAATTGAAATTTGAGAAATAAATTCTAAAATATTTCACAAGGCTATCTTAACTTTTGATTAAAAATGATGTGTGGGATTTTTGTCTTTCAACAGTGAATTTGTGTCTTCATATGATTATGATAATATAAGATACATGTACTACTACAATACTTAGTGCAGTTGCGATAATGATGCTAAAATATATGTACAATGTATCTTGACAGAATGGTAATGACATGTAAATGAATGCATGATGAGCACCTTTTGAACGTAATGAACTTCCTTTGGTGTGAATGGTTTGTTTACCAATCCAAGCCATTGCATGGAACAGAATAGTACTGTATAATATTTCAGGCAGGCAAACACCGCGTCATAAAGCACCCACGTTTAATACAGAAGTACGATATTTATATCTATAAATGAGTAGTACTAATAACGTCAATACGAATGATAAATACAAACATCGTCAGATAGAACTTAGAACGACTGCAATACAAACAATGGAAGGATTGTCATGACGACTTTCTACTTTGCATAAAATATGTACGATTTCGCTGATAAAGTGATATGACGTTTATCCACAAACTCAATCATACAACAACTTAGTCCTGCTTGCATACGTCTATAAACAGGACAACTAAACTGTTTGGCATGTTACTTACCGTGCATTTCTCATGGACTCCTCGATCCAAACACACGGCCATCGCGTCGTTTTCCAAAACAGAGGTCACGTATATTACGTAATGCTTACAAGTACCAGCTGGGTTGCATATCCGAACAAAAGGAGTCTGGGTAATCAGGATTAGTTCATGTTATGAACAGGTCATATACGAGTAACTGAACATGATAACGCTACACACACTGTGACACACACACACACATACAAATGTTTCTTCCGTGCATGTTAAGACGCGTTGCATGCATTTTGATTCGATCTATTTCAAAGTAAGATTCTTTCACGCAAGCAGTTTTTAGTTATATGTCTTTGGGCAATGACTGCAGTCGACGAGCCCTTCACCCTTGTTGCTCGTGTTCCTTTGAGAAATGGACTTTACCATTAGGTCACGCAGGGGTTATGATATGAAAGTTAGCCTTTGTGTTTATCAGCACGGCCAAGCAGTTTTTGGTTCATGTTCTGACAATCGTGAAAGTTATGCGTCTTCAATGGAGTGATCATGTTAGAAACACACTGTGGTGGTATACCAGTATTCTCAAAAGCCTTGTGGAGAGAGTGAGAGCGATTTATAACGATGGAAAGAATTCAACGGAGGCCGGCAAACAGTCGTTAGCATATCAACAATGATTGAACACTCAAAACCATCGTCGCTGATAAACGGCGAAGTGCAAGGTAAGCCACCTCATTTATGGTTACATGTGTGTTTTAGTTCCAGAAAATGTCGTTTGCACAATTGGAATGAATCAAAATTAACAATATCACCATTGCCATTGTACCATCTCAGATGTTAGCTATTGTTTACAATTTAGGCTGCTTTCACAAAAACTTGTTGGGGGGGGGGGGGGGGGTCAGGAGATTTTTTGTAAAACCCTAATTTTTTTTCAAGTACCCCCCTGCCATATTCCAAAATTTTTCAAGTACCCCCCTCCCCCTGCCAAAGCCCCAAATATTTCAATCCCCCCCCACCCGAATAATTTTTTAGTGGAATACTCTTCCTGTGCGTTAAAATTCCATACCAAGTACAAAACTGTACATAATACACTTAATACCAACTTTGTCCATTATATATATAATCAATTTGTATATTGTGTGTATATATATACACAAACACCAGTTAAAACAAAATGTTATGTTAACCAGTGCATTGCCATTCCAAAAAACAACATATACTTGTAAATGAATTACACTTTGAATAACTCTTGTAAAATGATCAGCAGACCAGCTGAGTCTTTGTTTTCTGTTCAATATTGTATTAGTACATTATACTAGTAGTGTTACAGTTGAATGTCATTTTAGTTGTATTTGCAAATATTGTGATGCAGGTTATCTACATGTACATTATATGAATACAAATGTTTGAGATACAAAATATACTGTTATTCTGTACTTAGAAACATATAGTATAGTGATATGAAGGGTTGCACTAAAATTTTGTTTACTAGATGTTTAATATAAAATATCAATTTTTTTATCATTTTTATCAAACAAAATCTTCTTGAAAATATTCACCAGGTCGGTAAAACATACTAGTATAATGGTTCATATTGCATGACCAAAATGACATTCTGATAAATAAAATCTATTTAACTAAATTTCTCCCAATAATCTAGTTGCTGAAGTTACTTTGATGACAACAATTTCAAAAACAACTGATAAGGTTCTGTGGTATACATGTAGGTCATACGTGTGTATGTATGTATGTATGTACGTACGTACGTACGTACGTACATACGTATGTATGTGTGTGTGTGTGTGTGTGTGTGTGTGTGTGTGTGTGTGTGTGAATGACTTAAACTCAAAAAACTGCCAGACCAATGTCCTTGGTATTTGGTGGGGACATTACTTTAGGTTTGGTATCTAGTTGGGAAAGTGTCCAAAGCAAAATAATAGCATCACTGGTGTGTGATTAGGGCAAAAATTGTCATTTTTGGTCAAAAGACTTGAAATTAAAATACTAGGTAGTTTTATTCAAAAACTACTCTGAGGATTTGGCTGAAATTTAATGCGGATGCATTTAGGAGTGTAGAGATGAAGAAATGTTATACGTTAATCAATAGACCCTCCAACATGGTGGAGGGTCTATGGATAATCCCACCAGCAATATGAAAATTAATTATAAAAACTTAAAAGGTGAATTTGGTCAAAAAAAATTTATCTCCAAAAGTATGTGGTTAATAATAAGACTGACGTTTGGTGAGAGGTTTCTTGAAGTGTTATTCTGTAAATTTCATTCAAAATATTTTGACACAATTGGCCCTAGCAACCATGACTAAGTCCAACAACCAAATGCTAGTGTGTTTTTGCCATAATAACATCTGGTAGGCAAGTGAGTACATGTTCAAAAATGAGTGCAATATCCCAAACAACAATGACCATGCCCATAGGTCCATGTACAACCAAATGTGAGTGTATTTCGTTAAAATTCACCTTTTTATTCCTAATTTTCATATTTCAGACGGTTACAGTAATGTTGGCAAGCATGTTTTACACAACACAACACATGGCATTGTTGATGTATGCACCTCTAGGCTAGCTATCACTTACATTTTTAGTTTTGAGTTGTTGGTTTCACCTTGTAAATGTGCATGTCATTCATAAAAATTAACTGAAAACAATCCATTTCCCTTTATTTCTCTAAAATTGATATCTTTTTAATTTTCATGAATGGAAAATGATTTTTCATCAAAATTTGCCGGAAATACATGTACATACATTTTTAATGTGATGAATTTGGGCTAAGAATAACCGAATAATGTTCAGTGCAAACGTACCATAACAAACATGCCTGCCACGTCGGAGCTACCTCGTGGTACTATGATTGTGATTCACATCCAAACGTGATCATTTAGGACAATAATTTTACGATGGAACCGTACCGGAGTAGTTATTTCTAAAGAACATGTATAAATTTTAGGTTTTTGTTCATATTCATCAATACAGTGTGAAAATTGTCACGACATTGTATGCAAACATGTGTACTGTATTACGTATGCGAGAAGGCTTGGAAATTACCGGGTTGATTTACCCAGCCATAGAAACTACAAACATACCGTCTTCTACTTTTACTGTTTACGGTACTACATTTACTGTTTTTGTTTCGGCTATCATTGTTATAATCAAGGCGATAAATGAGTTCATAAATGATGATAGATGCAGTGTCGCTGTTCACTTCCTTCATTGACGACATTGAATAGAATCTCATGAAGACGTTCACGTAGAACACTGGGGTTGCGATAGAAACAAACACCGATGGTTCCCGAAGAGCAACTCATGTGACACTCAGTAACTTTTGGCATATGTTTGAAACTGACGTTCAAGCTCATCCTCCTGTTAGAACCTCGGAACAATACTCATTGCCAATCTGCTTCTTACTTGTCTGTGGCAATGATAGTCTTGCTGTTAGACATTCAGGCTTTCTTTTGATTTGATAAGCAAACAAAGTTTGCTGTAAGGATGGAATGCCCAAACATCTAGCTAAAGTCATTTTTTGACTTGGCATTCCATTAAGATGATGTATGGCTGTGGGTTGGGCCATGTATGCATATATATGTTAATATATTCAGTGGATGCCTCTGCTGTAGGTTGAGGGGACTCATTATGACTATATGTAAAGTGAAAACATGTTTTTTTCAACATTAAAAATTCCTACAAACAATTAAATTCCTATTTTACATCCATTCAGCAAACTAGAATATACAGAAGTTTGTTCAAATCACCAATTTCCAAAACTTTAACATAATTGTAATATTAAACATGTAAGCCATTGTTAATATAATGCTGTTATCTTTTTTGTTGTTTCATGGAGTGGTTTGGTATCAGCTATGACAACTGGTGTTGTTGGGATCGACAAAGATGAAGGGTGCATCAACTTCTGTAAACTGAGATGCAGATCGTTAGCAGATGCACTATTAACCGATAATGAAGTTGACATCGATGGATTAGACTGAGATAATTTTTGACTTGTGCAACTTTGTAGTAGTCTTTTACCTTATATTGTTACTTGTATGTACAAAGTCAAACACTAACCCAATACCACAACCTTTAAAATTGTTCTTTATAGGTCTCAAAACTAAATAATAATTTGAACCAGGCATAATTTTCTGATTGTCGATTTAATTCCTTCATTGCTTTTGGGGTGTAGGCCTTTTACATTGTGTACTACCTGGTCAGACAAAATCAAAGCCAGCCTACTGTAATTGTCTGTATTTGAAATGAGAGTGATCTGTAAATGTTTCACAGTTTTCATTGTGGTCTTGTATGTCCTGATTGCACGCAGGCATCAATATTGTCCAATCATAAAGAACCGAGCAACCCTGATGTAAAATATCATGAACACATCACAACATTTGATTCATTAATTTCATACTTCAGTTCTAATACCATGGTTCATTATGAAAGTCTGCTAATTCAAATTTACAAGTATAACTTAAGTGTATATTGAATCTAATAGTTTTCATTTGTATAGCTCATAATGACATCTGTAACATAAGCGTAGTGTCTTATATGGAAACTTCAAATTAATAAATTTCTTTTCTGCCACCCACAGACAGAGAGAAAAGTCAGGTAGTGTGAGATTCGTCATTAATAAGACGTGTAAATTGTAATTTTTAAATTTTTGTTTCCTGATGCTTATTATGAAACATTTTTAGCTCCGCTGTCTTTCAATTGTTTGCATTAAAATCTTCTCCAAACTGATGGGCTTTTAAAAAAATTTAAAACCATAAAGTGTTTCCTGAACATGTTTTCTAGCAAAGTAGCATTAGTGCTCAGACCACCATAGAGAACAGACTAGAAACACCATTGTAAATAAAACAACTAAAACTTAAAAGGGAACATCTCTTTGTGTTTGTTTGTGTGTGCGTGTGTGGAATGTTAATGCAAGAGTGTGGGTTGACTTGGTTCAAGTCCATGGATGTTTTGAAAAACCTTTTATCGAATGTTGTGTGTTTATTGGTAACTTTTTGTCTATTTGTTCTATTTTTATTTGAGCTTGGTGACCACAATATACTGAGTGGTGTTAGAACATAATTCATGTGATTGTGTAATTGCAGACATGTGCAGTAAAACCCATATATTGCACCCCCACTCAACTAAATAAAAATAAAACAAATAAATAATAGGTAAATTTATAAAATCCACGATCCTGAACCAATTCTAGAGTCCTTGTGTCATGCAGAGCATTTATAAGCTGTTCAACTATGCAACAATTTCCTGCAGCTGACACAGCCCTTTCAGCTGCAGGACAATTCCTGCATCTGACACACCCCTTTCAGCTTCAGGACAAGTCCTGCAACTGACACACCCCTTTCAGCTTCAGGACAAGTCCTGCAACTGACACACCCCTTTCAGCTTCAGGACAAGTCCTGCAACTGACACACCCCTTTCAGCTTCAGGACAAGTCCTGCAACTGACACACCCCTTTCAGCCTCAGGACAATTCCTGCAGCTGAGACACCCCTTTCAGCTTCAGGACAATTCCTGCATCTGACACACCCCTTTCAGCTTCAGGACAAGTCCTGCAACTGACACACCCCTTTCAGCTGCAGGACAATTCCTGCAACTGATAGCTGACCGACACACGAGTCTATGAAACATTTTATATTGTCCAGTAGAATTGAAGATTGGTGGAGGGGACAATGACTTTTTTGTTATTTCCTCAAAAAATGCATGATTTGTGTGACAGGGAAGTGAAATTGAAATTCTAACTTGGGAATTTTAGATTACAACAGCTGACCTGAGAGATTTTGTTTTAAACTGTGATAATCTTACAGCAATTATATGAATTTTTATAATTTCACTGGCAATATTTCACTCTTTTTATGCCATGGTTAAAAATCTCTGTTCAGAATTAAAAATATATTAATTTAGGTATGTGTATGATCAAGCTGACATTTTTTCATGTAGTTAAATGAATTGATATTTGCAGTTAAAATATGATGTACTTAACATTTTCAAGGTACAAACACTGAAGGAATATTCAAAAGTTGATCAACTGGATTTTACCTCAACAATTATTAAAAAATATTAGATTTTTTGCATTTTTTGCACTTTTTCCTACTACAATTGTGTGAAATACCAGGTTTTCGGAAATTGGAAAATTGTTTTCGGGCTGTTACAGATGCTTTATAATGCGATGGTACTGCCACTGTTTGACTACACTGCAGTAGTGTGGTCAAACAGTGGTACGACTTTGCTGACCAGACTTCAGAGGCTCCAAAATAGAGCAGCCAGGACAATCCTTCAGTGTGGGCCTAGGACCCACTCTTTTACTATGTTAGAGAGTTTAAATTGGTTGTCGTGTAATGAGCGTTTTGCTTTTCAGAAGGCGTGCGTTTATTTTAAAGTTGTTCTTCATAAATTAACACCTCTGTATCTTACTAAATATGTCAAGAGGTTGGATGAAGTACATAACTATTCCACTAGACAAAGATCCAATCTCCATACGCATGTGTCGAGAATTAGCAGTAATTCCGGCAAGAGAACCTTTAAATACTCTGGAGCTGTTTTATGAAACAGTCTACCAACACATATTAAGCAGTGCAAAACAATTCACATTTTTAGAAATACATACATAAATCATATTATGTCAGAGAGGATGACCTCCAGTATGGTGTAACTGGATGACGGTGTAAATTTATCTTTTGGTATTGTTGCCTTTTCATCTTGTCTTGTTAAACGCTGCTTTCGCATTGTTTATAATCTCTTTTTGTGTGGTATGTAATGTTTTTTTTGTGTGTGTGGTAACAGGGCCCAGGTGGAAATCAGCTTCTGTTGTTTCCTGGCCACATTGTTCTTAAATAAATTTTACTACTACTACTATTACTACTACTATTACTACTACTACTACTACTACTACTACTACTACTACTACTACTTCTGAAGGGGCAGTTAATAGACTGAAACCACATAGCTCTGTAAAACCCCAATGTGTGTTCAGTAATTACTCTTGGTCAGTGTAGTACTTGTCTGACGTATCTTCACTGAAGCAAAGGGCAGTCGTCAGCTGTGACCAGACAGTCAAACGTCTGCTAACCACCTGCTAAAACAACTGTGGCGATAATGTGTTGCAGGTAGGTAGATTTTGATCGTAAAACAGAACAGATTTATTCATCAAATCAATGTAATGCACACTTAGAAGTGTATCTAGGCAACCGACTCCAGCTTGGCCTTGGGTAAATATTTTGAATTATAATTAAGTCACAAATATCATGCTGTATGTATACTATTTTTTAACGTTCCCAAAATTGAGTGTAGTGTAGTCAGATACGGCGTTCTTACAAAACATCGAGTATTGCATGACAGACAGGTGGATTATGTATACTAATTATACATCATTATAAAATGGTGAAGGTAGGAGAGAACAACTACAGCAGAAATGAAAGTGACTTGGTACTTTACTCACGAGACATAATCTTTTTATACACGTCACAGAGGGAGAAATGCAAATGCAAATCAAACAATTATTATCGCGGTAGTGCACATACCAAATGAAGATGTATAAGCACAGACAGGTGTCTGTGGTATTAGTAGGCAAATTACATTGTTGATTATCAGTTGGAAAGTAATCAATTAAGGCCATTGAAATCATCAAGTCTATGTGTAATTATTTACTCAGAAGCCTATTTCTACTTCAGTGTACAAAAATAGCCCTACTTTGTCACTTTTCAATGCGACTGGGTAAAGGATCCTGCTGAGTAAGTTGTTACTCTGTTATTGTCAATCTAGAGTTGAATCGTGTACATCTATATGTTATAAATAACATCATGTATAGTGAAACACCAAGGCAACTTCATTTCTCCTGTAACCAAAAAAAATGAATATTGATAAAGTGACTTTTATTGAAAAAAAAGAACGAAAATAGCCTGACCTTAAAGAAGGGTCTACAACAGCTGATTTGTCATCCTTGGCTCCCATTTTACAAGTGCCAATTACATGCCATATTGTATGTGTGATGTGTCGGACCACGTGTTCCCAATAGCCATTACTATCCACCTCGTGAGGGCAGTTGTCGAACTTGTAGAGTTCTGGAGTGATACTATGACGAATAGATAATCGATTATTATTATTATTATTATTATTATTATTATTATTATTATTATTATTATTATTATTATTATTATTATTATTATTATATTATTAAACACTGTGGTTAAAGGGGTATATATATGGCAACATTTTATTGAACAAACTCCCAATTAAAGTATAAATTGTGAAATTTCTAGTCTTTTTAAAAGTAATAGATTACAAATAAATTCTCAATAATTTAGACAAAAAACCTCATCACTCACCCAGAGTCCTTCATGGCCTTAGTACATGACAGCTTTTGGAGAACTCGTATGCCCTATAGTTGATTATGAAAAAATAAAAATCAGTGTGTGTGTGTGTATATATATATATATATATATATATATATATATATATATATATATATATATATATATATATATATATATATATATATATGTTTATTGATTTCGTATAGTGATTTTTTGCATGGGGAGGAACGTCAATGTATCATGACAACACCTCCCAAGCTCGTCTTCCTTAATCCGTCAAGTAGATCTAAAGCATCAAAGGGGGTTTCCATATACCAGAACAATTTGTGTCATGTAAGGCGACGAATAATTTGGAATAGCATATCCTATATTGTCTTCCAGAATGTCCAAATTACATTGATTTTGAATGAATCCAAGCAGCAGCATCCACACAGTATTTGAAAAAAGCTTACTGTTTAGATGGTTTTTTTTTCAGAATTTATGGTAATGCTTTCTTCTCTTCACCTCACACCCTCAGTGCAAACCACATCTGAGGCGTAAAGGTTTAGTGACTTACCCGTATCATAGTTTCCACATCTTCTTGTTCCTCTAAATAGTGGGGGTCCATTAATGGGGGTTCGAGGGGATCTTTACTTTTCAGTTTCAAATTTCCAACACTCTTTGGATGTAACAAACCTGGCATAAGTGTCAGCCCTTCCTTGGTAGGCATATCTTCTTTTCTCACATTAGTGTAATGAAATGTCTCATCGAACCTACAAAAGCAGTTTTATTTTATCCTTTTCGTTTAAGGAAACGGGTAACTTTATGGTCCGGGTCGTTTTATTTAAATTTGCGGATGTAGTACATTTACAGAGCACGAGATGTGCCTATTTTTAAACTGGGCTAAAGGTCTTGCATAAATATTCACGTAAAACAACAACCAAGTATATTTGTTTACCAAGTTTCTGAATACACCCAGCTAATACTTACCTATCATCATGGCCGTGTTTTTCTTTTTCATCACTTCCAAAATGATAGTATACTGGACCGTAGAGAAGTTGGATATCTGGCCATGGCAAATTCTCCTGTCAGAAAAAAAAACATTCAATCTCCATTTCAGGGAGAACCACTAAAAGGTTGACTTTAATCCCATTCTTCAATCTCGGATCCTTCCATAATGATTCCTGTTGGAAATGTACTACCAAATTAGAGTAACTAAGATAGAGTCTAAATTAAGTAGCACAATATTATTACCATCATACATAACTTTTTTGGGGACAAATTACACAAAACAAAATACAGACACTGGTGGCACACAATCACATACATAAAATGATGATACATTTTATCTAACTGTGACCAAAAATCAACATAACTGTCGGATGAAACAAGGAAAATCAAACACGAGGCTTTTTATTTGTGTTCTCAGTAAGGTAAAATGTAACATTCCATGTGCGTGCGTGCTAACAGTATTTCGATTGTGTAATTTGAATTACAAAAAACCGTGCTGCCTGATTAAAACTGTATACTCTGGTTTGGTAGTAACATCACTGATAAGCCTTATGAAAACAAACCCATCGTTGACGTACATGTAAGTTGTAATTTCTCAATACAGTGCCGATCAAAAGGAATTCGAGTTGTAGTTTCATTGGCCAGTTCCAATGTACGTCACATACGATAACGATTTTTTGAATTTTTTATCAATCTAAGTCATATTTTTTATCATACAATAACTAACCTTTGTTTTTATATGACCGCTGAAGTCAAGGCCATTGTTGGTTGACCAGTCCTGTCCGTCCTGTGAGAACAAATATTATTTTTACTTAGCTTGAATTGCTAATAATCACTTTGTAATCATGACTACGTTCTATTTTTCCTTGCATTACAATAACAATTTTTTTCTGAATTTGTATTCATCTATCAGTGTCCATCTTACCTGTATAAAACCACCTCCAGATCCATTAAATCGTATTGTTGTCATGATATGGTCCTGCAACAAACACAGCATTCGTAGTGTTTTGTTGTTAGTGATGGAAAACTGGTGTCCTTTTTAAAAATAGCCATTGCACATCCATTATCACTAAATAATTAAGCTAAATGTGGGAGTTTGTGCTTCATGAGCAAATTTTTCTGTGACAACTAATTCCCTCTTTTCAGGCAGAGGGGCCTCAATGTTTTATCAGTTGTTATAAATTCTATCGATCTCTTTATCAGTAATACTGCAAACACTTGTAGATAGAGATGCAAACAATTCAATTTCAACCCACCAAGTGGATTGGCAACGCTGTTTTTACTGTCTCCCAAATTTAACAGATGAAATCCGCCATGTTGACTATTGACAGTATAGTGGTCTAATTCAAGCCCTCGCATATTTAATTATATATTATATTATATCATGCTACTATGCGCCATTCTGATTGGATAATAACTGTGGTAAAATCCCATTTTACCACGGCTGGCAGTGGTAAAATGGGCCCCTAAACTAGCATATGAATAGTACATACAAGCTGAATGTGTTCGTTCTTATACCAATAAGTTAACACTTCCTCAGAGTAAATGTGTGTCAGGTATCCTGTACAATAGTTTGGGTTACAGTAGTCCAAATAATTCCACAGATGACCTTGCGATCGAAAGCAACGATCGATCAGTGGCTTCAACATCACTGGCCATGGCTGATAAGGTACAAGTTCTCCCATGCAACGAGCCGTCTCAGCGTCCTGCTCTCGTTGAATCAAGCAACACCAATTTAACTTTTAACCATCAGTCAAGTGCGTCAGGATTATTTCAAAACTGTACATTTTCAGGTTCAGTCAATGTTCAATTTGTTAACCATTAAATTAAAGTAGCGTAACGTCGCGTCTCTGATTTACTGTCTCGAGCTTTCTCCGATTCAACTGATTCAATGCCGAGACATCTATTTTTAGCAGTGTACAAGATAGTATTGTTCATATGTAAATATCCAAACAAAATTGTTACTTTCTTTGACCTCTTGCCCCGTTTTCTTTGTTGCTAGTTTCAACGCGTCTTCGTTATGCATTATATGATGTAAATAAAGTAATTTATCAATGCAATGCAATGTATGGTTTGTGTTCATAACGTTCATGCAGTGTGTGTGTCCGGGGGCGACATGAACGTATCCACTCATCAAAATATGCTCGTTCCCGACGATCTATTACCGACGATCTTTTTCTGTACGTGCGAATTCGCCTTTTTCAGGCATATAAATAACCACAGAATCACTTTTAGAAGATATAGACACATATTTTGATATAATATAATAGCAATAACTCCCTCCGAAGGCGGGTATACACTCGAATTTGGTACAATTCGCTCCATATAGCACTCGCCATTCGGCTCGTGCTATATGTCGCGAATTGTACCAAAATCTCGTGTATACCCGCCTTCGGCGGGGGTTATTGCTTAAATATTCCCCAACAGTTTACATCTTCATACCTGTAGATTCTCACCAACAGGAAGATCACACAAAACTGGTATTCCCAGCTCTTCCAAATGTTCCTTAGGTCCTACTCCAGACAGCATCAGCAACTAGAAAATTGGGAATACAACTTGATATGATTACTGGTGTCTATAGGATATGTATAATGTAGACAATTAAAGTACCACCCAAATTGTTAATATTGAAGAAAAGGTTTATTCCTAAAGCCGAATTCTAAATTAACAATGTTAGTTCGTGTTTTCATTGATACCACAGCGAGCCCAGGAACCGTGTTACAAACAACCAAACAAACAAACAACTATGTACGGGTAACTGGAATATTTTAAACTCATGTATAACTTTCTGTATACATGTATATACGGGCCTGCATACCATTGAAAAAATATACTATGGATGAGTATATATAGAAACATAGTATATTATTTCAATAATATACGGGCCCGTAGATACACACGTATATAGATAGTTATACATGAGATTAAAATGATATTTCATTTACCCTTGCATATTTATTTCCCTTGACTTTGTTTGTTTGTTTGTTTGTTTGTTTGTTTGTTTGTTTGTTTGTAGCACGGGTCCTGCGCTCCCTATATTGATACATTTGTTTTGGGATTTTTGATCTTTTGATATTTGATGTTATTGTGATTTCAATATGTGCTATCATTAACGTCACCATGAAATAAGATTGTAAGTTTTCTAAGGATTCAGTAGACTTGTCGAATTCGGAGGTTACGTGGTGTATATGTGTGTGGGGGCGGGTTAGTATGTGTTAATTTAAACCTTTTTTGAGCTTGCTTATTGAATGAGTAGTCTGAGGTTATGTAGTACGCAATAAAAGGTATCGTGAATGTTAACCTCTTAAAAAGTAGTAATACGATATAGTATACCTGGGGAGACCCTACGCTTCCTGCAGATAGTACAAGTTCTTTGGTTATATTTACAACTCCATTTGTACCCATTCTGGTAACTTCCAACTTTGTAGCTGCGTTTCCATCAAAAAGTATCTATAGTGAAGCAATGATAACATATAGACATATTATATAACAGACGATCATCAATCGATTAAAACACACTCTTACATCCATAAACTCGGCACGGTTCTCATTCCTGTAAAATAAAATGCTCCTGGACAACAGATGAAAGGAACGCTGTCGGCATGACAACATTGGTGCTTCATTTCAAAACATGGAAGTGATGTTATGTAAAGAAACTAGTTATGGCAACATTTCCTCTACACAAAAATTTATCAATAAGCGAGCCATTTAGAACAAAAATATGGAATATATACTCTGGTCGTTCTACGTCACAACAACGCGTGTCTATCTCATTTTTTCTGCTGTGTTCGAAATATGAGTTCAAAATTACCATTACTTTAACTGATATTTCTTTGATATTACTGGCACTGGTATAATTATGTTATTCTCCAATATTTTTTCTTCATTAAGCCGGAAAATATTCGTGACCCAAGGGTTGTTACTAGTCGTCTAGTGGCTCGTAGTGACAAAGGTCCTTTAGGTCACTCGTATTTTCCTTGGCTGAACGAAGAAAAATATTGGAGAATAAAAGCAAAATATTATACAATTATTCCAAATCAATCATTCTTTCTACTTTCAAAACGTATTAGCAGATTTAGACCAGAATCTTTGAGTGGCACCACTCTTCTCATTTTGCCATAGCTGTTACTATTTCATTTTAGACAACGAGCTGACTACCTTTGTTGCCATGGTTTCGGTCCAGATGGTTAAGTTCTTCCTCGACTTGACAGGATTTAGAAAGGCTGTTACAGTGCTTTCCCGTTTACCGTCTTTGATGGTTGCTTGACCACGCCCAAAACCGACCTATAAAAGACATGATTTTTAAATAAACTTTCATTTATTTATTTATTTGAGATGTCTACCGGATTACCACATTTACAGACACTCGAACTCAGAAATTAGAAAAGACTAACAAAATTAAATATTTACAAAATATATAGATTCGGCTCCTGTACAAAATGTCACTCCATGTGTTGTTTCAGATTTCGACTTCAACAGGCTGAAGAGTTGTACAGGTTATAGGATGATGTACCAAGAAATGTTAGCTGTACATATTAATATTAGTATACTAAGATTTCAACTCGACATATCCCCAGGCTAGAGCCAAAACGATTGTAGTACTGTCCACTCGTAGACTGAGATTACAATGTCTGATGTTTACCCGTTCCAAATCTACGTATACATTAGCCTAACCTCTGACCTCAAATGTGTATGCATCAAGCAGTTGCTCATGTTCCTCGTTCGAGTAGTGCAATACTCAACAAATAACAGATTTATTTGATCGATAGATAACATTTAACCACTTTATTCGTGAATATTTTCGAGAACCTTCTAGCTTAAAGATAGTTTTACTGTTATTTATGCATAGTTACAATCTTAATGACTTACTATGTCGATGCAGTTGTTACAATCTTTCAACTCATATCCTAATTCTTGAGCTATGGAGATAAAAAAAAGTACATAAAACTGAAAATATGGGAATTCGAAATATTGAAAATGTAGTCATGTGAAATCTTAAGACATTTTCTAAATATATTTTATCTCTCTAAGATCTGTGTAGACATATTTCAGCTGTAATTGGATGATCTCAAAATGGGCAATGACCTGTCTCAACCAAATTATTATTACCTGCTTCAGCAATCACATTACCAAACTTTGTTCGAGGGAAAACGTCGGAGACCGTCATTGGACCACCTTTGCTATGGTATTCGGTTTTCAAAAGCTCCTCGCTGTAAAATATAATGTTTTTTTCTTATATGTGAGGAATTGGTATGGATAATGAGAGGAGACAAATATGTTAAATCGTCGTTCTTACTTTAATCTAAATCAGTAAATATACAGAATGTACGACTGAGGAGAGGAGGGGGTACGAACGAATTTCGGGGTGTGAAAAAAGGCTTGAAATGCTGAGGATCAGATAGGAGGGGCTTGAAATATTTGATTCTTGATTTGTGGCTCTTTGAGTTAAATTAAACCCAATCAGCAGTCTAAACATGATTATATAAAATAGATATCTGACAGTGTGACTATCCAAAGTACTCGAAAATGTATGTAATTTTCGTTGCATAGACACGTTGATATTGATTTGTACTAACACTATCTTTCACATGTGTCATGTTTGTCAATGTTAATATGTTGTGTGTTTGTTTATTTGTTCGTTCGTTTGTGTGTTTGTTCGTTCGTTTTCGTAAGCATAACCAATTTAGCCTGAACACCCTGTGTGCAAACGTGGAAGGAAACAATTTAAAATGAGTGTCACCATCTCCTCTTTCAGCCTACCACATACACCCTCATGCCTATGGCGATCTACTTGCTGTACTCAAATAAGCACGAGCCGTCGACAATCCGCTATCAGAAAACACTTACTTTGTGTTATTTTCGGATTTCAAGAAATACGGCAGCACGTCTTCATAGCTCCATCCTTCTGCTCCAAGCCTAGCCCAAGAATCGTAATCTTCCTTACATCCACGAACGTACATCATTCCATTTATAGAGCTAGAACCACCTAGAACCTTAAGGTGAATTGGGAAGTGTTTTGAATTATTAGGTTATGTTCACGCCACTCGTACGTTTCCCATTTATTCAGATACTGCAGACTGCATTAATTAAACTGCTGAATAATTCTGATAGGATGATTTTTACCTCTCTCCGAGTCATTGATGGTATTGTGTATACTTACTTTCCGTGTATGTATAAGCAATCCCATGGATGAAGGACGAATTGTATCTTTATTGGATTCTAGGGTTTGATCACTAAACATTCATACATACTTTAGCAAATACAAGTTTCAACAACTATATATTAAGTGTAAGTGTAACGAAAATATTCAAGTTTCCTGCGTTCACGATACAGCGGTGCACTTGAATGGGGGAAGGGGGTCCTAAAAACATATTGCATTTTAAATTTGAGTTAGGAGTACATTTGCCAAGATAACCCATCACAATTATTAATATCATATTACCTTTCCTTTATTCCAGCTAGAACAACAGTCTTTCATTGCTAGACACGCATTCTTCTGAGGAACAGTCTGCCAACAAATTCAGAACATTTTGTATTGGTAAAGTGCATAAGCTCGGTGTATACAACTAATTAAAATGTGTATGCAATGTACACCTAATTATACATATTAATCTGATTCCTTCTAGCATTCTTAGGGAACTCTACTTACTCTAAACAAACAAATCGAATATTTCTGGAGAGTTGCGAATGCTAGTGGGAGAACTTAGATTTGCACAATAATATATATTACCTCTCTCTTCTTTTCAGCTTTGACAATCAACTTAGTAGTGTGTAAGTTACAAGGATACATAGGAGAACGTCGCTAGTTTGAACTTTCCCTGTCTGTCTTTCTGTTTGTCTATCAATCAATCAATCAATCAATCAATCAATCAATCAATCAATTGGACAGTCAGTGTGTCAGTCGGCTGGTTGGTCGGTCGCATCGGTCGATCAGTCAGTCATCCAGCAACGACCGCTAGATGATAGGAAATATTCAAGGGCTTTCTTGTATATATAGGTTGCGCGATAAGTGACCCATCCTTTATGTACGCCTATGTCTGTTGATATAACAATTCAATTTTGGTATTGATTGATACGCACGTAATATGGGACTTGATTCCCCTAACACCACCCTGCGAAAGCAATATATAACAAGCCTATTCCGAGCACGCAAGCAAAGTGCTTTTTTGCACGCCAATAATAAAAATATCAGGCCCAGCAATAAGATATTAGCGATCGAGCAATGATCAGCTTATTTCATATCTCTTTGAATTGACGTGAAAAAAACCCACTATCTGATGAACAACAGTCTCGAAATCGCAACTTTTCATAGTTTCAAAGTAGGTATTCCGCCATATTAGATATGTTGAGTGTACGTATACGAAGAGTGACCTTTTAACCCAGTATTCAAACACAGTATACACAATAATGAACACTTCGGATTTCTTGTCTGAATGAGGATTATTGTAGTGCAAGAGATGTATTTGCAAGCAAGACTATATGACTGTATATAATAACGTCAATATTAAATATCGTTCACCTTTCTCGAGAAAAGCTTGTATCATTTGAAGTAGCAGTGTCATATATTTTTGGTGCATATCGACAAGTTTTAACATGAATATATCCAGTTACGTGTACGGCGACACGTAAAACAACAGGCGTAGCGTAAGGAAATGAACATAATTTACAGCGAGGGGAGGAGGCTGAGGGGACAGTATCCTGAATTTTTTTATTGCAAGCCACCACCCCACCCCCCGCCTTCACCCTCTTAAAAATGTTAACCCCTCCCCTGAATGAATCAAAAAAGGTTCGTAACCACTACTTAAAGACACATTCGCTTGGTTATCGAGTGCCTCATCATTAATTATAATCGTAAGTATATGAAATGAACAGATTTGCAAACGTGACAGACAGACAGACAGACAGACAGACAGACAGACAGACAGACAGACAGACAGACAGACAGACAGACAGACAGACAGACAGGCAGGCAGGCAGGCAGACATCCCCCTCCTTCGCATCCTCATTTTGTTCTTGTCCCTTCTTTTCCTCCTCGGCCCCCTGCCATAAATTCTGCTCGTCCCTAATGATCTCAAATTTATACCATATACTAACCAAGTACTTCCAGTCCACATCAGTACCTATCATGTTAACATATTCCGCAGGTATAGTGATATTAGGTTCCGTATCCTCAGGACCAGCTTCAATCAACAAAACGCTTATGTTTTCATCTTCAGATAGTCGATTTGCTACAACACAGCCAGCACTACCAGCACCAACAATAACGTAGTCAAACACGTCTGCCATTGCACCTTTTCTGGATGAAGAATTTGCTGCCAAGTGACCTTTGTGATTTGGACCATTTCAACATACGATTGGCTAGAGTGGATTTAATGTCGACTTAGGGGTCATTGACTAGACCCTTGTTGTCCTGTGTAACCCCATTTTGTCTAGATCCCATTGAAGCCGATGACATTTAACATTTAATATTGGGCCCATTGCTTTTTCATGTGTGTGCCCACACGTACATGTATATGAGTCGAATTATGACTTACTATGCAGGTCCAAGGAAGCAGGTGAAGGAAACTCTGGCTAAGATCTTGATTATAGAAGTTGTTTGGTCTCTGAGAAAGTAAATTAGTTCAAATGAGTGTGATTAATTTCAAGAGTGTCCCGATGCATGATTCATGGCCTCTCCATCGCACCGCTCTGTGGTTCGGAGTCACACACGGGACATATTTAACTAGAGAAAATGACCTGTATTAAAAGGACCCGCACTACTAGTTGGCATTTTGTAGAAATTACAATGAAGACGTTAACTCATTACTTCACGACATACATTTGTTTACCTTCCGTAAGGGAAGGTTATATATTAGGGATGAGGGTCTGTGTGTATGTGTCTCTGCCTGTCTGTCTGTTCGTCTTTCTGTCAGCCTGTCTATCTGTGTGTCTGTCTGTGTCATGTGTCAATTCAAACGCAATATGGTGCACATATTCTATAGGTTAATGGCTAGAACTAATTAGGGTTTTGGTAAACATACCATGAATATTAACGACCAATTTGCACAATTAAATGTTTTCGGTAGGCTATATCTTAAGAAAGCATCCTTCAAATTGAATATAATTTGGTACATACTTCAATCAAAAGAAAGGGCACATGTCCTGAAAAGCTTTTTGATGTAACTCTCAGTTTGAATGAGTCATTTGCCTAAGTAATGATCTTCAATAATTAGGTTATATATGAAGAGTGCAAGCTTCAAATTCTATATAATTTGGTACACACTTTCATGATACTTGGGTGTACATGTCTCCCCAAGGTTATTGATGTAACATTTAGTTTTAATGAACCATTTACATAATTAAATAATGTTCAGTAATTAGGCTATATCTTAAGAATGCACTATTCAAAAACTATACGTATATACTTCAAACAACTGCATATGTTCTGTTCATTCCAACAATTATTGTGTGTAGGAACGAAAATCTAATATTATGAATGTTCTGTCATCACACTTGATATTGACCTACTCATGATTGGTTACTAAGCAAAAGTGTTTGATTAATCATTAAGGAAGCGTTTACATTCATAATTGATCAAAATTACCTTAATTGGATAGGTTGAGAAGCTTCCAGTCAGAATCCCAAAATTAAGTCAAGCTCAGTATTAATTTCGTTTCCGACCGGTAGTCGTATTAGTCTAAGAATGATCTCCAGAGTGATTTCTTGGAATGTATCATCTGTGATCCTCAGCATTGAACTATTCATGTCTGTATAATTAATGGTGTCAATAGCCAAAATTTGCCATGGCGGCGCTCTACTTCCTGTCTGTGTGTACCTTGAGGGAATACGTGGTATAGGTTACTCAGTTAATCATATGCACTGCTGCTTTCCTCGATGTCCGAACAATACAAAACATATCCTTGATTTACACTTCTAGAGAAGACCAAGGACAAGGTACAATCCTCTTATACGTAAGAAACAGTACAATGTGTCGATGAAGTGATGATACCCCCTATTTGAGCGAGGGTGCTTTATTCTCAATCTCCTATTTGCAGTCTGGAATGTCCTATTACGGTTGACTATATACGTAATATTAACATATATAGTCTATATTATGAATAATGAAACTTTTGAGTCTACATCTATGACGTAAACTGTAGTACTTGAAAAGGGTTAGCAAATTAACATCTATTTGAACAAGTGACAATATGGAATGACTACTTCATGGCCAAAGAGGCCATTACAGAAATGCAACCATCGATACACTGCACATCTTCTTCATTTTTTGTCTTTCTTGATCAAATCTGCTCCCTTTTCACCAATCATTATTGTAGGTGCATTTGTATTTCCTGACGTCAAATGCGGCATGATGGCGGCATCAATGACACGGACGTTGTCTATACCACGAACTCTGTAGCGAAAAGAAAATGTTAGAAATTATATCAGCCTAGCACAACTGATAATTTTTGCATATTCAATTGATAAATATTTTACAGCATCACAACTTCACATCACCTGACGACATTTCTTAGATTAACGATACAAAATAAAAATCTACCTACCTGCAACATCTAATTTTCCAAATTACATAGTTAGAAGCAATTCCAGTGTCCTTTCACAGCGAGAGTATAATTGATTACAGCGTCTTGTTATGTTTAGACAGAGTGTCATTTAAGACAAGCTGAACTGAAAATGTATTCACTTCTGCATTTAATATACTGAAACCTAATAGCCCTGTAAAACCCTAATCTTTATTCACTAATTACTCTAGACTTGTAATACACACTTAGAAGTGTATCTAACCAATTCCAGCTGGGCCTTGGGTAAATATTTTGAATTATAACCAAGTCACAAATATCATGCTGTATGTATACTATTTTTTAACGTTCCCAAAATTGAGTGTAGTGTTGTCAGACGTGGCGTCCTTACAAAACATCGGGTATTGCATGACAGACAGGTGAATTATGTATACTAATTATACATCATTATAAAATTGTGAACGTTGGGGTGAACAACTACAAAGGAAATGAGGGTGTCTTGGTGCTTTACTCACGAGACATAATCTTTTTATACACGTCACAGAGGGAGAAAGTCAAATACAAATCAAACAATTATTATCGCGGTAGTGCACATAGAAGTTTATTTAACAAGATAACCCAGCATAATTATGAATATCATCATATTACCTTTCCTTTATTCCAGCTAGAACAATGGTCTTTCATTGCTAGACATGCATTCTTCTGAGGAACAGTCTGCCAACAAATACAGGAGATTTTGTATTAGTACCATGCATTAGCTTTCGGTGTGTACAACTAAATTTATACGAAACAAAATGTACATGTAATTATAGATATTAATTTGATTCCTTACAACACACTTAGGGAACTCTACCTAACCCTAATAAGTACATAAATCGAATATCTTTTGTATGTGTTGCGAATGGTTGCGAACTTATACATTGTATTTAACACAATAATTTATAATTACGCTTTCTTCTTTCAGCTCTGTCAATCAACGTTACACGTCAATCAATCAATTAATCAACCAACCAACCAACCAATCAAGCAAGCAAGCAATCAATCAATCAATCAATCAATCAATAAGACATATCGATCGACAATCAATCTATCTATCAATCAATCAATCAATCAATCAATCAGACACAGTCAGTCAGTCAGTCAGTCAGTCAATCAGTCATCCAGCCATGATTCTCATGATACAATAGAAGGGCTTTCTTGCATAGGCTGTGTGAAAAGTGACATACTTTACTTATATACATTTACACCTATGTCTGTTGATATAACAATTCAGTTTTGGCATTCATTGATACATGTATGTAATAGCCCACGTACAGAATATGGGACTTGATTCGAACATTTTCTGCGACAGCCTATGTAACAAGCCTTTTCCGAGTACGCAAGGAAAGTGTTGTTTGCACGCCAATAATAAAAAAATATCAGGCTCAGCAATTAGATATTAGCGATCGAGCAACATTTTTCACATCTCTTTGACGACACAACTTTTCACTCTGATTAGCAACAATCATATTTTCATATTTTCAATGTACGTACTCCGCCACATTGCATCTGTTGAGTGTAGGTAAAAGTAGGATCCTTTGAATCAAGTATTCGACATTATGGACATTTCTCGGGTTTCTTGACTTTTGGTCATCCCAATGGGGATTATTGTAGTCCAAGCAGTGGCATATATTTCTATTGGGGGAAAGCAGCATAACCATGATCTCTAATGGGTAGGAATGGGATGGGACACCCTCTCCCATTGTGAACACTTTTTTGAAGATAAGGACATGTAGAAAGCCATGGAAGGCATAGAATGTCAAACCATGCGCAAGATTGAAAGCCATAGATACTCATCATATATTGTCTTCAACACCACGTTTTACTATCAGTACATTATTATATGGCTATACTGTCTACATATTAACCTATAAAGACACATTCGCTATCGTAAGTATATGAAATGAACAGTTTTGCAAACGTGAGACAGACAGACGGACGGAAGGACGGACGGACGGGCGGGCGGGCGGGCGGGCGGGCGGGCGGACGGACGGACGGACGGACGGACGGACGGACGGACGGACGGACGGACGGACGGACGGACGGACGGACGGACGGACGGACAGACAGACAGACAGACAGACAGACAGACAGACAGACAGACAGACAGACAGACAGACAGACAGACAGACAGACAGACAGACAGACAGACAGACAGACAGACAGACAGACAGACAGACAGACAGAGACATCCCCCTCCTTCGCATCCTCATTTTGTTCTTGTCCCTTCTTTTCCTCCTCGGCCCCCTGCCATAAATTCTGCTCATACCTAATGTTCTCAAATTTATACCATATACTAACCAAGTACTTCCAGTCCACATTAGAACCTATCAGACTAAAACATTCCAAAGGTACACTGATACTAGGTTCCGTATCCTCAGGACCAGCTTCAATCAACAAAACGCTTGTGTTTTCATCTTCAGATAGTCGATTTGCTACAACACAGCCAGCACTACCAGCACCAACAACATAGTCAAACACGTCTGCCATTGTACCTTTTCTTGATGAAACATTTGCTACTTAAAATCGTTTGTCAGGAGACCTTCCGTTTCCGGAAGGTTAAACCCCGTATGACCTTTGTGATTTGCATTGGGACCATTTCAACATCAGAATGGTTGAAGTGGAATTAATAGTGGATCATTGACTACACCCTGATTGTCCTGTGTATCCCCTTATGTATAGATCCCATTGAAGCCGATGACATTTAAACATAAATTGCGATAGAACACTTCGTACAGTTTCTGTAATATTAGGCCCCTGAGCTGGCTGTTTCATGTGTATGCCCAAACGTACATGTATATGAGTCGGATTATGACTTGTTAAGCAGGCTCAAGGAAGCATGCGCAGGTGAAGGATACTCTGACTTTTTCCACGTAAAACCGTTTATAAATCACGTGCGGTTGTCGATTTGTTCCATTACATTTAGATATGTTCAGGTTTAACCTAACATTTCTGTATCTCACCGATTTTTTCTTTGAAAAAGAATATTTATTCGAAACGTCGGATTTTACATCTATTTATACGGACTGATTTATAAGTTCCATATGCATTTCTATGTATGTATGTATGTATGTATGTATGTATGTATACAGGGAGACCTAGTAGAGCAAGTATTTGATTTCAAATACTTAGGGGTTTGGCTGGATTCAAAATTGACATTTTCAACACATATTTCCAAAATTTCGGCTAAAATTTCTCTAAAACTTGGTCTACTGTCGAGAATCAAACACTTTTTGCCGATGGGACTTAGGAAGATGATGTTCAATACCTTAGTCCTTCCCCATTTCGATTATGCTGCGAATGTATGGTGTAATACGAATCAAAAGTATTTGAAGACACTTGAGCTCCTCCATAAACGAGCTGGTCGACTGCTACTCGAAGTTCCCCGTGATACTAGTACGGGTTGGGTATATGAAAACTTGGGTTGGGTCAGCCCTCAAATTAGATGGAAGCGCCAACTGGCAACACTCGTCTACAAATCCGTAACGGGCAATGCACCTAGTTACCTCACTGAAATGTTCAATCTTTCCAACCAAATTCATCTTCATAATACAAGACAGGCCAGTAAAGGTAACATATACATCCCTACAGTTAAAACAGAATATGGGAAACGGGCATTTCACTATAGTGGTGCTGTTCTGTGGAACAATCTACCCCTATCCATAAGATCAGCTCCGAACTCATCGATATTTAAAAGACATCTTAAGAATGTAGTCTGGTAATAATGTGGGTGGATGTCTTTTACAGGGCACTCTGCGTCTGTACCTTTTTGTCCTGGTTTGTCCCTTTTGTTTGTTTGTTTTGTTTGTTTTCTGTGTACGTAATCTTGCAACAGGTTCCATTGGGAGAACAGTGCTAATGCACTGAAATGGTGTCTGTATATGAAAGATTAATAAATAAATAAATATAAATGTATGTGTGTGTGTATGTATGTATGTATGTATGTATGTATATATGTATGTGTGTATGTATTATGTATGTATGTGTGTGTGTGTGTGTGTGTGTGTGTGTATGTATGTATGCATGTATGCACATGTCCTGATAACTAAATTCAATCCTGACGTTTCGAATCAATATTTTTTCTCATAAGATTATCAAGCCAAGATATGTAGTAGGTCATCACCTGACTATATATAAATGTTATGTAATAACACGACACACCGAAAGTTCTTATAAACGATAAAATATACTTAATATTTTCAAGACTTTGTAAACATCAGTGTTTCATTTGGTATATTTTCTTGCCAATGTCACTTCTTGTGTACACGGCTTAATAAATGAATAAATAAATATGCGAGGAAAGATCTAAAAGTCTCTCCAAAATGAGTATATGTATGTATGTATGTATGCATGTATGCATGTATGCATGTATGTATGCATGTATGCATGCATGTATGCACGTATGTATATATGCATGCATGCATGCATGCATGTATGTATGTATGCATGTCTGTATGTCTGTATGTATGTATATGCATACGTGTATGTGTATGTGTATATATATATGTTACACCCAATCAGTGAAACTGTCCAATTCATGAAATGTGCATGTACCTTGCCCATTTCATGGCATGGTCAACCTTAAACGAATGAGAGTGTAGATTATGATCTAAAAGGGGCGAAATTAAATTTTGAGGAAAAGAGTTTAGAACTGGTGTGTTGATTATCGAACTCTATCAAAAACACAAGCTACACTGAATTATGACAAAATAAGAATTGTGAAGTGATGAGTTTGTAAATACATGATAACAAGGGACCAGTCAGTTTCTCCAGCCTGGGGGGGGGCGCGGTGGATTCTTAAGTCCGGCCGACAAAAAGTCACTGACCCCACTATCTGTAAAACTAAAAACAGGCTGACCCCCCTATCACTTAATTCTAAAACACCAGGACCCCCCCCCCCGCCTTTTCCATATATAATATTCATAATACTATAAAGGCAATGTAACAAGGCGAACAGGAGAGCTTCTCACAACTTGCTCAACTATAAAGTCACCGTTCACACTCAATTTCACACCGATTTGATTTATTTTCAAGTAACATATAACTTGTGACACCAGCATAAAGTGACACCAGAATAAAGCCAACTCGCCTAAGCAGGTCGTATTTTTGAGAGCAGTGTCACGCTTCAACATTATACACTTATATACATTTTTCTTTTGAATTTTCTTTATATCTTTGTGATGATTAGTTTTGTATGTGTGGCAATTGTTTTTCTGTGTGATTTAAAATAGTCGTAGGGGCTGTCTCAGCAGCTTTTCGGCAAAAAAGCATCACACGTGGTGATTTCGGCAAGAAATCATCTCACACAAAAATAATCGTCACAAAGATGTAAATAAAATATTAAAATTTAAAAAAATTAAAAATCCAAAATGTATAATAAGATAAAACCAAAATATATTCAAAAAGGAAATATATACTTTCAAAAAGGTAGAAACATAAAAAAAATCAGAGAATTGATATAAAATAATGGCCATATTAAAAACATCATACAAGCAATATAAAAAATTGGAAAATAAGATTGTAATTCAAAATGTTCTTTTTGGCCTAATCAGCTTTCCATAGACTAGACTTAAACACTGGTATGTGATTCTGAATTTGCTGAATGCAACTCAGGGACTCGCGTCAACTTCTCTCAAAATCAAAATCAAAGTTAGTAAAATCTCTCCAACCTTATAAACCCTTATGTTTTAAATAATAAAGACATTTTAGTGGTTCAATGTCTTGTTTTCAAGGAAATGGGCAATATTTTACTAGGATTTTAGGATCGGCAGCGGCCATATTTGATTCTACAAGATTTAATTTTGAAACCCGTTTGATCTCTTTTTTAAAAAAAAGTATATGTTGGCCCCTAATTGACAATATGTTTGATTTGTACTGAACAAAGTAACAGAAAATTTGTGAAACAGTTTATTTCTGAGATGTTCACCACTTTAAAATGACTCATAGATGACGTTTATAAAAAGTCTAAATTTAAGCAATTTTTTAAATCCCCATTCTTCTTATAGCCTTTATTAAACTGCATTCCTTTCTTTGCATGATTAGTCTGTGATTTTCTCTTCCTTGTATTTGAATTCGTCGTCCTAAGGAATGGTAAAGACAAAATTAAAGATATTTAAGTATCTCGGAGTGGATAAATTCACGTCAAAGTTTTCACCAAATATGTTACTTACTCTAATTGTACATCACCAGAAGTAAATTCCTTGCAATAAATATGTATATATAGTATATACAAGTACATTGATTTCATAGAAATATAAGTCAATCATGTATTGCCTGTCTATTACTTCGACGGCTGTCATGCAGCAACTATTTGCCGAGACTGAAAGCCGAAGGAAATAGTTGCAACATGACAGCAGGAGAAGTAATATGACATCTACCAGTGCCCGAATAAGGCCAGGCAATACGTCTTTTATAACACATGACATTCCCAGACATGCATTCTTTCCAGAGTGAAAGAAAATCACCGGTAGGACTAATCTCGTCCTAATGTAATGGTGCCCTGGGGAAGATACAAAACAAATATTGCCCTCTATGCAAACTTAGGTCAATAGTCCATACCACGTGACACGGTCTAAGCCAATCATTGAAGGATATATAAAAACGATGTGTTATAACATAATATAAGATGTGGGTAGAAGAATTAAAAATCATAGATTCAAAGAATACCATTTACCTCTACTGCTAGCTCCATATACTATAACATGCAATGCATAATTTGTCAACTCCATGCAGGTTGCTATCTTACTAATACAGTCTCCATAAAGGAATCTGTCAATTTATAGTGTTTTCCTTTCGATAGTAGTACAGCACTTTGGTTCCCCCATCCCCCCCCCCCCTTTCAGGGTTATCTAGATGATAAATAGTTCTCCATACATAAGCCAGGTCGTTCTATGTCATGACTTTCGCTTCTATATCATTCATTCTGCGGTGCCTGATGCATACGTCAAAACATTCCAAATCGCCATTATTTCCGACTTTTCATAAATTATGCTTCCTAAGATACACTTACAGTATTCAATATTTTCTCCATTCAGCTTACAAAATACTCATGACCTCAGGTTTTTGACACCACTCTATCAACTGGTAGTGACAATGCCTTTAAGGTAACTCATGTTTCCTTGGCTAAACAAAGATTAATATTGGGGCATAACATCTAAATACTCGTCGCCATGACATATCCAGAGAAAAATAATAGCTGATTCAGGATTACTTCATGATCATGACCTTTGTCACATGGTTAGCAACCGTTGCTAGGCGGTCTCGCGAGATCTCGCCACTACCGGAATATCTCTTATTGATTGAGGTGTGATATCATTTCGTGTTTGTTATAATTTCACAACTGTAAGTTATAGAATTAATACCTCAATGGGTACTGATGCATCGTACGCCATGATAAATCCTCCCCTGACCATGTTGAGATAATTCTGGTCTTCTTTTTGTGCCCTCTCCTTGATGCACTTTGTAGTTGAAACATCCCGGTACAGCATGTAC
>NC_135564.1:8227860-8247860 GCF_964340395.1 Glandiceps talaboti | reverse complement strand
ATGGACTCGTATCAGGTGTTTATGCTTGCAGTGAAATTGCCATTTTGAACACAGAGCACAAAAACAATGATTTATATTTGATAACGATCGACGCATGATTCCGATGCACTGGGTTAGGGGGCCTTCAGTAATTACACGGGGATGGGCATGGGGACTCGTGGGGGCATATTTTGTGGAACAGACAGGCTTTATATCCCATGCCCCCCCCCCCTCCCTCCCTGTAATTATTGAAGGCTCCCTTATATATGCGACATACTTTTGTAAAATGACAGTTTCTAACCCAAAATACCCCAATGTCTTGATTACCATCATTTTCTTTATGGACTGGTCAGTTTCTTCGGTCATGGGAATTATAGCTTATTTTTTTCTGAACAATATTGTCTTTGACCCCTGCCCCCTCAGTAAAATCTTAGCCTTGAAAAATGATGGTTAAGGTTCTAGGTATATGCTCTTTTTAAGTTGATGTCAGTTTACGCATCCACTATTTCTTGCGAGACTTCACAATCTTCGTGATTTTATTATCTTTTTTATTTGAAATAAAAAATCTTCCTACCCCAACTATTCTAAAACTGAGTGTAACCGGAACCACACAACTTTTTTTTTTGGCCTCAGAGAAATATGAATACAATATACTTTTCCTACCAGCTTCGTCTTCTCCGAAGGACAATAAATATCTTGGATAAATTCCGGTAAGACCATTATTGCATATGTTGTTATCTCCCATACAAATGCTATGGTGATCCCACGTACCATTTTCGACGTTTTCCACTAATTTGAATAATTTTCTACAAGGAAAAAAAATAGACAACTGACAGGCTCGTAATTTATAGATGGCAACTACTGTAAGGTATACGTTTTTGTAAAGCCAATGACCGGGTGATTAAACTAGCGATTACTGTGGTTTCGAGGTTTAGGACAATTAAAACACAACCAATACAATGTGTCTGTCAACTTTTTAGCCATCACATTGATACCGTACATCAATGAACAAACCACTTTGGTGGTATACTTTATGCTGTAACGCACTACGACTTCAAGTTGTTTTCAGTTGTGCAAAAGATTTTCTTCAGTGAAGTCATCTAGTACTTGACCGCGTCTGGAATACAGTACACATGTTGCCCCAAAACTGTGTTGTAAATTACTAACAGACAGGAAAACAGTTTGGTATTTTTAACAAGTCCAGACAGAGTTGATTTTATTATTCTATTTTTCAGTTGTTCTACTTATCAGAACACATTGTAGATTTGCTGATTAACATAATGTCGACTGCTAACAAATCCTATTCACTTCATTTTTTTCAGGAAATAAGGGGTCAAAGGTCGGGCACACGTGACTCAACATAGTTTAGGGCTAAATAGACACCCTTACCCTCTGTCGTAATCACCGAAGAAATATTGTCCAGCTAAATTAGGAGACTGACAACCACGGTAAACATAACCACCAATCACTGCCTTCCCTACTGAGTGGTCGTATACATGCAGTGGCTCAATATCTTCAGATGCAAAAAAAATCTCAAATTGTTAACATACAGACAAGTAACCAAGGAAACAAACTGGTTATATTAAAGATCAAAGACAGTCACAACATGAATACTTCAACGTGGGATTAATATTCGATGGATTGGGTGATTGAAATTATGCAAATTTTCATATGTATAGACACAAGTGAACATGTGAAGTATAGTGTGACTCGTTTTACTGCTTCTTATGAATAAAAAGAATCTCAATTATGTCAATTGACATTTCTACACTCACCCACCAATCAGTCTTCTAAGAAATGTACAATATGATTAATTCCCAAGATTAAAAGTTAATGTCCTTGTCTCTTCAGACAGTGACATTAACTTTTAAACACTAACCATCGAGGTCATCATTACACATATCGACGTCATAACAACTGTAACCCTCCTTTCCTTTCCAACCGTAGTTACCACCCTTGAGAACTAGGTCAATTTCTTCATAACGTCGGTGGCCCACATCGCCGGAGAAAATTCTCCCCTTACCATACGAAGTATGTCTATCACCCCTATCAATGGAACTTCTCCACAAACTACGAAAGCCATATGCAAATATTTCAGGAAGTCCGGTGGATTTGTTCACGAATGGGTTATCTGTAGGTATTGCATATGGTTTACCACCTTCCTCATGGTCCACGTCTATGCGAATAACAGATCCGGGGAAAGATTTCCTGTTGAACCCAACGGGGGATATATGTTAGACAACATTGCAGTATACGAAGTTAGGATTGTTATAATATAAATGCACGAATTGTTTATTTTTACTGTGTATTTTTCACGGCGGCCCACAGATGACAAAGGAACAATACATTTGTGGAAGAAATAATAAAATTTTTGAGAGCAAAATATTCAGTACAAGGATAAAAAATGGGTATCGTCCAAGGAATTGTGGGAAAACTTAACTTCCGCCGCCAATAAAATGAGTTTGCCGTGTGAAAAAGAATTTTGTCATGTCCAGAGAGAGTTTGTATGCAAAATAGTTAATATTATACACTCCCAAAGAATAAATTGTGCAGTTCAAACTAAATTGCGCCCTCAGAGGCAGAGAGTTGAACATATTGAAATTAAATGTAACTGTCATACCATCAAATTAAGTTTTGACTTGGAATTTCAAAGTCTGTTCTTGTGGTGTAACATTTTTGTACAAAGTATTAAAGTTTATTTTTGGGGAAAAAAGTTTGGGCCTCAAAAGGTAAAAATCCTGTTATGCAAATAAATTTTCTGCTCTTGGAAAAAAAGTTTTGTCTTACAAATTTGAACTTTTTGCTTTGATATTTCTATTTTGAACCAAAAAAATAATGTTTTGTCCTATGAAAGAAATTTTTTATCCTTGTACTGAATTTTTTGCTCTCAAAAATTTAATTATTTCTTCCACAAATGTATTGTTCCTTTGTCATCTCTGGGCCGCCGTAATTTTTTGCTATGCAATGAAATAAAATGTTTTAACGTTTGCCTTATCACTTCGACCTATTAAAAAACTATAGTATAAACCAAAATAAAAAAACATACGGATTTTGTCCATTTCCTTTTGGTCCCCATGGATCTCCAAGTGAACCTTTAAACTTTCCGCCATCACCAAGAAAGATGTATAGATAGCCGTCTTGAGGTCCGAAGATGAGCTGTCCGTCATTATGCATTGTGGAGTTTTCTGGTATATGCAACAACAACCTCTCAAAATCTGGATCTATTTTATTTTTATTACCCTGTGCCAACCTCCGTTCGGTGACAAAAACTCCTACATCGACCTTCTGAGACGTGTTGCTTGTTACATAAGATACAAACACACGTCCGTTCTCTTTAAATTGTGGATGGAATGCCAAACCACCCAACCCACGTTCATCACCTTGTGCTCGGCCACTTGAATAGTGAAGGTAGCTTGACATATCTAGGAAAGGTTCGTCATACTTCGTTCCGTTTTTGTCATATATGTACACGATCCCTCTTTGTTCTCCGACGAAAAATCTATGTGAGCCGTCCCCAGCGTGTGTGGCAATAATAGGCATTACTAGTGTACTTGCGACTTCTTCAACACACAGACATCCCTCACGATTTTCAACTGCCTCTGTCAGTTGCTCACCGAGCTCGTTATTGGCTAAAACGTCAGGATAGCAATAACCAACATCAATCGCAGCGACGAGGTTACATAAACCAGTGGCAGAACTTTGGGCAGCAGACAAAATCGTCGATTCTTGTACCATATACTCTATCACATGTTGACATTCATTATAAAAGTCTAAACAGTAATCAGTGCACAATCCAGGCAAGGGTGTCTTCGAATTGGTCGTTTCCAAGGCATATATATGAGATGAAAAGGGTGAACACTCCTGGCACAATATCGTGTGTACGTATTGCAGACAAATTTCGGAAAGTGTTCCTGTGTTGGAAAGTATTTCATCGTACTGTCGTTTTAGATGCTCATCGATGTCCTTAGTGCAGCAACCAACGTCAGTATATTGGGTACAAAATGATAAATCCTGTATGTCGACATAAGGGGGCAGATAATCCAGACATTGCGGATGTCCAGAGACCTCCAACGCTGATCGCATCACAAGAAATAGCAAGAGCGTAACCCGTATTCTTCTCGAATCAATCATGCTGACACTTGGGTTGACACTCACTTCTCCTTTAGAAAGCTGCTTGGTGATTAACTGATTCTTACGCTTCTCGATCGTCATTTTTATGTAAGCCTCAAACCAATTACGGTTAACGAAGTATGCAGTGAAATCACCTGTGGAATGATCATGAGTATATTAGGGTTTTCAAACAAATTTCGATCAGTCATGGTGAACATAATTAGTGTTTAGCCTAAGTGTGGAAACCATAGCAACATGCAAACTACACAAATACGGGGTTTTTTTAATGCCCGTTCCCTTGACTACCTGTTGCCGTCCTTGTCTTTTGTCTCATTGTCATGGCAAAATATATCGCCATGGCATTGTAGCACAACTGTAAGTTGCTGATGATATTTTAAAAGGTTTATCCATATGCCAACTCATTCTAATTGTTACCAATGCAATATGCACTACCATTTTAGTGTTGCTTTGTGCAGTTTCTTAGTTGCTGTTTGACTTTGTCATTGTTAAAAATATTTATCTACTTCCGTAATTAACCCTGACTTTGAAATATACACAATCGTTTGACTATTGCTAGAGGGCGTGATATTGGTGCTAGGCAAACATTGGATCATTTCTTAAATGTTTATCCACATACCTAACCATGCATTCCGTTTTTTATCTTTGCTGTACACATTACCATGACTGTTGCTATGGATGTTGTCATGTTGCTAGGCATATTTGGACACATCTTTGAACGTTTATTCACTTGCCTACCCATCACTGGTTTTATCTTTGCAATATACGCCATCATTTGGCTGTTGCTATTGGCGTAGTCTTGTTGCTAGGCACATTTGCATACAGTTTTTGAATGTTTATTAACTTGCCAACTCAACAATGTTGTTTATCTTCGCAAAATATACTGGCATTTGGCTGTTACTAAGGGCGTGGTCATGGTTGCTAGGGCCAGTTGCATCAATAAGTTTGAACAATATCTGCAGAGTAACTCCTCAAAAAACATCCCCACCAAATTTCAACCCCGCGCATTTAGACGGTCACCTAGCATTTTGCTAAACTCTTAACTCCATCTTTTCCATTCGCAAAGTTGTCCAACACAGGGATACTCTAATGAAGGAAATCAAGGGCAACTAGCTTTTACGTCAGTTTTGTAAAAAAAAAAAAAGTTGTGGTCTGGCCCATGTGTACAGTTAAACGTTTAGTCGCTACATTTCATTGTCGACTTGCTCATTTGAATCAACCAACAGCTAACCTGAGTGACATGACCTTTGCCCGTTGTCACCCTGGTTCAAAGTATTACCATCTACACCGTGTGTTTAAAGTCCATGAGGATATCAACAAACGTATACCGGATAGCTATAACGATCATTTGGTTCTTAAAAACCCAAAGACTAACAAGCATTTCTTTGGTAACTTGATATAGTCTGCAAACAGTATGACAAGTGAACAAGTGAAGAGTATATTTAAGCCGGAGCTGTTTGGCAACAAGGTTGCTATAGTAACTGGTGGAGGAACTGGTATTGGTCAGGCCATTGTAAAAGAACTGTTACATTTAGGTGTGTATTAGTTTGATCATTCTACTGAGAGGTTAGAAAGATGACGAGTACAGCTGAGGTAGAGTTAGGTCCCGAACAGTTTGTAGACACAAAATATTCATATAACATAAATAACCATATAATATTTGCTGCTATAAAGTTCAAAGTTCACATAGTGTACATTACGTCACCACACTGAACTATCACGTCATGGGCTTGACACTTTACTGAACAATAAATAGAGTGGGAGCCTCAGTAAGGATTCGTGAAAAAATAAAACTTATTGTTTGTGAATCCTAAAAAAAAAGAACCAAAAACCATGAATTATATAAACACCCCCCCCCCCCCCGCCACCATCCGACAATATTTAACACCACATGTAGTAAACATTTTCAGTTTCCCTCTTTCCCATACCATCAATTGATATAAAACACTTGAATTTGAGTTTATACATTTGTGGGCATAAGTTTTGCTGAATAAAAAGTACTCACCGTATTGTACTTAGTGAAGCATACTTAACCACCACTTGCAATTGTCTGGTGTTAAAGGGGTCATATGGACGATATGGTATTTATTTCGGATTTTTAATTTATAAAATAACTTTAGCAGGTTTTCCTATTCAGGGAAAAAAATATGAAATAACATAGACCAAGCCCTTACTTGTAACACAATAACTTGTAAGAAGCTAAAAAATTGCTGTGTACAAAGTTTGTTATTGTACGTTCATTTTATACATGTTTTAATTTGTGCAATTTCTTACAATACAAACAAGGACCTAGAATATGTTGTATCACAGTGTTTTTTCCAAGTAGGAAAACATGGTGGAGTTGTTTTATCAATTAAAAATCCAAAATAAATACCCAAATCTCTTATGGTCAGTAATATAATCATAGACCCTCCATGGAGGGTATAACTTATAAACAATCCCGGCGTTGACACATGTTATATTATATACAAGGACAATGACATGTCAACAATATGTAACAAGCAATGTCGAGAAAATCCTTACAATACAATCAACGGTTCGAACAATGGCAGTATTGTCAACATTGGGTATGTATCGACATTAGTATATTTTCACTTGAGTTTGGGCCACGCTTAAACAGATTTGTACAGCGTTTGCTGACTTGCAGTCATTTGTTTTAGAATGAGAGCACGTTGACCAGCGTGAGAAATTAACGTCCGTATAAGGTCGACTAATTCCCCACCGGACAGATTGTTTTGAGAAGGTTCTAGTCCTTATGACCGATTTAATTTTTTTCTTTTTTTAAACTTCGTTGAAACAGCTAAGATTTTCTTATTTTACCTAAACTCATTTGTTAATTAAACAGTGGTCCTTTCCAAAAGAGAAACTGAACAGACGGCCAGTGTAATTTGTATTCATTCAGTATACATAGTATATACCAACGCGAGGCCGAGTGTATCACTTGTGACCAGTATATCAGAGCCTCACTAGCTTGTTGCTTGTTGCCTTTTTTTGTGGTAAAAGAGATCCGTCTCCTAACTAATTTTATAAGATTTATGACTATGTCTGAACTCATTAAGATTTATGACTGTGTCTGAACTCATTGTACATTCAAGTATAAAGAACAAACTCACCTGTGGTCAATTCCGTCCACTGGGAGCAAAATATCGTCCTAATGTCCTTGAGTGTTCAATTGTCTACATGGGTCTAAATTGCCATTTTTAGATCCATGGATGTGAAGATATCCACTTTGTCGCGAGTTAAGTTTGCTTTTGAAGTTAGGCGTGTCTTAAAGAAAAGGCCTCGCTTTTCACTAAGGTCAACCATAGGACACAGACTTGTTGTCTGTGAATAGAATGGTGATCACTCTTATTGCGTCACTGGGTCGAGGTTTGAAAAAAAGTGCTTTTGTTAGGCGTGTCTTAAAGAAAATGCCTCGCTTTTCACTAACACAGACTTGTGTCTGTGCATAGAATGATAATCACTCTTGTGGAGTCACTGGGTTGAGATTTGAAAAAAAGTGCTTCGACCTAAACACAAACGAAATGTCCTCCGGCAGATTACCATATGTGATAGTCTGTACATAAATCACTGGGGAAAGAAAACAGACGTGCATGAAGGTCAAGAAGACAACGAATTTCTTAATATTGTTTTGCTTTATTTTTTTTTATAATTTAGGCTAGGATCGGTCGGGTTATTGCAAACACACATTTTTTTTTATTTGTCCCAAACCAGACATAAGAGTGTTTTGACTGTCTTGTTCTATTGTTGTGTGTGGGTTCAATCGTTGTTCAAAAACCTTGGGATGGTGGCGCGCGATCACGCGGAACAAGACAAATGTCATAACACGATGGAAATAGAGAGACATCTAGCCACTTTTACAACAGCAGATTTTAATCAGATTTGTGTGGGTTGTACTTTTATTACGACCAGGGAACTCAATAAAATGTGGTATTACTTTTAGTGGCACCATATACACGAATTTGTATCCACAAAATACAGGCAGCGAATTTAACGATTTATGTTGATTATTGCCATACCGTGTGCGTGTGGGACCCCCATATCCGGAGGTGATATTTTTATACATAGATTTTACATAGTAGTAGGGGTGATACATAGTAGATTTTACATTTTGATATTGAGTTCCCTTGGTGCTAAGAGCTTTTTAAATGCTGAAGTATTAAAAGTATCATCATTAATATCACAATTTCCTATATTCCTGCAAACGAAACACTTCAAAGCAAAATCCACAGTAATGTAGTAATGCCATAAACGTTGAATCATTATTCACAGTCACAATGAGGTAACGATCAGAGAAGTCAAGAGTTCAAGGGTCACAGGTAGTCGGTGCACTCACTTCGCTGAAAGACCCTGTCCCAAGGCCAACTTATGTAATCATTGTCTATATCCAAAAGCATATTACATACGTGGAAACAGCGACTGGATCTTGAGTCAGGCTCTAATCAAAGTAACAAAACTTTTTTCCGAGTATTCAACTTATTTATTATTTAATAATAACATGGTGGCTAATCCTAATCATGATACACATTTTCTATGACATATCAAATAATTATGATAATTATGTTTTAGGATTCCAGTAGGGTTATTTTCTAGACTGATATACAGGGGCAACTAAAACGTAGAATACTAGGGGGGGGGATAAGCTTATGAAATCGATTTTTGGTATTTAATAGGAAAACAAATTTTTTTTGTTTTCTTTTGCTTTGTTTTGTTTAGTTTTACCCAGTTTTGTTTTATTCTATTTTTTCTTTTCTTTTCTTTTCTTTTCTTTGCTTTGTTTTGCTTTGCTTTGTTTTATTTATTTTTTGTTCAACACGTATCATTTGGAGATATAGGCTTCATAACAAGCTAGATACAATTAGCGAAGCTAGGCAGATATGTATGAGGGTTTTTTTACGCATGAGTAGCTGGGATATATTGCCAAACTCAGAAATGGAACTTCTGTGCCTTTTCCTTGATACAAATAAGTTGATATTTCAAAGTGTATTAAGACGCGAAATGGAGCATAAAATGTACTTGTGCACAGCACAGTGTATAAGAGAAAACAATAGCGCCAATGGTGTTGTAGCACTACTTAGTTTTTAAAAAATGTTTACCCACATGCTGATCCATGCTAGGTATAGGTGTTCATTTGCTGAATGACTATCCAGTTGCCTAGCCAACCCTGTTATCTTTGCAATATAAACGATCATTTGGCTGTTGCTATGGGCGTGGTCAATTTGCTAGACATATTTGCATACATTTTTTGAATGTTCGTTCACTTGTCTATGAATCCTTGATGTTATCTTTTCAATATACATGATCATTTGGCTGTTGCTATGGGCGTGGTTTTGTTACTAGGCACATTTACATACATTTTTTGAATGTTTATTCATTTTTTGAATGTTTATTCACTTGTCTATTAATCCGTTGTAATCTTTGTAATATATGTGAGCATTTGGCTGTTGCCATGGGCGTGGCTTTGTTGCTAAACATATTTGCATACACTTTTGGAATGTTTGCTCACGTGTCTAAGAATCCCTGTTATCTCTGTGAAATACACCACCGTTTTGCTGTTGCTATGGGCGTGGTCATGGTTGCTAGATATATTTTTTGAATGTTTACTCGCTTTGCAGATGGTGTTGTTATTAGAGCAAACTATGCTGCCATTTGGTTGTGCTAAGGGCGTGGTCATGGTTGCTAGGGCCAATTGTGTCAAAATAGTTTGAAGAAAATCTGCAGAATAACAGCTCTAGAAACATCTCACCAAGTTCCAGTCTTATTGACCAAATACTTTTTGAGATATTAGTTTTGGACCAAAATTCACATTTTACACCTAAGTTACATATCACTAATGAGATCATTATATATTTCTTCACATATACACCCAAGATGCATCCCATTAAATTTCACCCAAATCTGCTCAGTAGTTTTGGAATTAAAGATTTTTGAACAAAAAGACACGTTTTTATACCTAATTTGCATATCACTGAAGTGATCGCCATGTCGTGAACAATTCTGAATCTAAACACCAAATGAATGTTCACACCAAATTTCAGGCCTATTTGCCCAACACACACACACACACACACACACACACAAACACACACACACACACACACACACACACACACACACACACACACACACACAATAACATAAAGGTGAATTGAAAATATTCTGTTCAATGGTTGTATCAACGTGACACTGCATTGTTTTCTAGGTTATTTAAGAGGTCATGAGTAGTATATTGGCTATCAAGGCACACTTCCCTCTATGTGTCGTATGTATGTCGTGTATCAACTTGAAAGCTTACGTCATCAGAATATACAGACTATTAAAGACAGGGAAGTTGTAGCAACATGGCTCAACAAATGGCCTGGCTCCTTGTTACTGTTCTGTCAGTGTTGATTTTCAATGCTAAAGCCGATTGGACAAACACTGTTCCTGGCTTTAAAACGAGAATAACGCAATCCGGGCTGAAGTTCAGTAAGTACTATTCCTTTAATAGTTGTGTAAACTTCATATCGAATTAGTATAAGACTTAACAGTGTACACTTAAACCAGGTAACAGGGTGTTCTTTGTGGTATATATCATTACTCACGAGTCTATTTTCTGTATGAACTCAACGATAACTACTTTTGAAGTAGATACAGTTTAAATGTATAAACTACGTCCTACAGGAAAGGTTGAAATAATCATAATACTTATATATTCCAGACTATGAAAATTTTATTTCGTAAATTTCTTCACATAACAAGCGACGGTCAAAGGTCAATTTGAACAGTCGCTAATAACGTACATCCGGGTTTATAAATAGTAACCATACGTAAACACGGAAGACACAATCTGAAGGACAAACAAAAACAGAACTTGACACATTTTTTTTTATTTCACCAATTTACAACTACGATGATTTGATAACTTTGTGAAATTTTAAGAACAATGAATTTAAAATGTATTCGTAGTACTGATGATATTTTAGGAAAAGGATATGGGTAGTAGATGCAAGAGTACGTTTAACTCAGTTTGTGTGTTACATTACAGTAGAAAACATCAGGAATTATGTCACTCATAGAAAGTGTTCAATATTTTCCTGTACACTCACGAGTGCCTGTGTTTGTTTTGGCTTTCAGTAAATGACATTGGAGTGGAGCTCTTGACACAGGACATCAAGGGCGAATCTATCCCCGACATCAGCGGGACTGCGCATGTCTCAGTTATTGGGAATGTAGACTATACTGTATCAAAGTAAGCCAGTATATTTAATTGCATTTCAAGGGAAGTCAAATGTTTAGCAAATGTATTCCGAAATCAATATCATGAACAATTCAAGGCACGGTCGCTGTATTTTTTTGGAAGGAATCCTTTTTCATAAATGTTAAACTCAGTGATGCATGCACCATAAGGTATTCCTGCAATATAGGCGAGTTCGTTACAGCTCACTTTCATTATAGGTGAAATCTACATATATACAGCGCTTGTGGACTTGAATACTTTCACTAAAAAGTTTTAATAATCTCTTTACAGCCGATGAGTTCTTAGGATTGTCATCCTATTCGAATATCAATGTAAATACAGTGTGTGGGTGTGTAGCACGCTTGTACCTGCGTGCGTGCGTGTGTATATATATATGTGTGTGTGTGTGTGTGTGTGTGTGTGCGTGCTCGCTCATGTGCGTGCTTGTTAATAAATGCAAACTAAATATTCCTAGTATGATCTGCATCAATTTATTTTTTTTAAATTCTCAATTGAAATAAAATGTAATTGTTACAAGCATTAGTCCAAGAGATCATTGAAAACAACGTGCACTGGAGATGACAATCTCGCAAAACACTTTTGTTGAAACGAAACTGGCAGGTTTTTTTTCAGAAATATCAATAAACTTAGATTCGTTATATTTATTTTACCTTCGTTCTTATCACTGTTTTCAGTATGCGTATCACGGGGTTTTCAATACCAACAACTTCCTTAAAAACAGCACCAGGTGTGGGTTTACAGTTTACCGCCAGTGGGGGCGCTGTTTCAATTAATGGTGCCGACTGGCGTTACAAGTACAAGAAGGGATTGTAAGTATGATGGGTCGATAAGGGAGACACGAAGTTGAGTATCAGCGTTATTTATTTCTACTGTCGTAGAAGAACTTTTCGAAAAATTGAATTTTAGAGGAAATATTTCAAATGAGACATTGGTTAATATAACAAAAAAAAAGAATTTAAATTAAAAATGAATTTACAAACAATTTTAATAAATTGAATACTTAATATCGAGACTGGTTATTATATCAAGAAAGTTTGAAATGTCAAAGCTCTATAATGAATTGTACTGTCAACTTTAAAGTAATAATACAAGTATTCTCGACAGCCGCGGTGAATATTCCGTTCTTACGAACCAATTACATTCATACCTTCTGTTCGCACGGACCAATCAGATTCTCTCATGTTTTTTACTCTGAGGCTCACGAACCAATTGGATTTATGCATTTTAATGACTCTGATTTTCAAAATGTCATGCTGTTTCTTCCACAGTGTCAAGATAAGCGACCACGGTACCTTCGATGCAACAGCAAACGGACTGAACCTTAAGTTGGCTGTTAAGTTGGGCAAGTGCACTTAAATTACAACATTAATGTACGCACTAAACTTTGGCAAAATAAAAATAATCACGTTTTTCCAATAACTCGACAGACCATAGTTTAAGCCGCCAACCCGTTAGAGTTAAAAAGAGAACTTCTTTCCCATCTGGACTTACATGAACGTGTGTTTTCTTTCCCCAATGATGCCTATACATGTTTCATAAAACCATCACAGAAATGGGTATTCTGACCGGCAATTCGTTTGTTAGAGCAACATTTCCCCTAATTAAAATCCCCTTACACTTCTGAGGGCATGCTATGGGAAACACATTTAATTATTCTGGTCGCCTTATCAACAATATATATATGAATTAGCCTTATAAAAGTACTTGTAACAGTGATTTCAAAGTTTACTTTCTTTTACATAACGTAAATAAATGCATTATTTTTGTTGGTATTCATCGCTTTTGTCACTTGATGATCAAGATTAGTATAAAGTTCGTAAAATATAACTGATAGACGTGTACGTCAAAGTTATCATGGTGAAAAGTGGTTGCAGTTTAAAAACCAAATCAAGCGCAAAATGATCCTGCCAGATAAAAACAAAACGCTCTTAACTTAGCATATATTCAGATATCAAATGATTATTGATTTCACTTCCAGGCAAGGACAAAACTGGTCGTCCAACTATCGCTCCTGCAGGTTGTACAGGCGGTGTCGGTTCAATCAAAGTTAAATTTCACGGTGGTGCAAGGTTTGTATACTTCCATACTTAAGACATAGATTTACGTATCTTCAGATCTTTTTTGTATGTTGAAGGGGCACTTCTGAATCATATTGAAAAAAAAAGTGCCCGGATAACACAGCCTTTCAAAAAATGGTTCCAAAAACCGATGAATACAGCTTTTATTAATTAACTGATGATTCCTATGCCTTTGTAAGACAGACATAGTATTGTGTACAGGTATATGTATACATTTATATATATTGCCTCTAAATTAAGTAAGGTCCACCTGTCACGGACTGTCTTTTTTAATGTCCCTTCTACGTATACCTGGATCCGGACTAAAGTGGGAAAGTCCTCAAACCACTGTAGTTGCTTGAACTTCTGCTAAGTACTACCCATCCATTTAAAGTTAGCTTGTCATCACGTATCATATCAGTATTACATGTAAATGTATGTTTATCTGATGTCACTGCAAATTAATCCTCTCTTTTTAAAACAGCTGGTTATACAATTTATTCTCTGGATCAATTGAGAGCTCTATGAAGAAGAGTCTGAAAGACAAGGTAGGTTACTTTATAAACGGTCTATATGTTTCTTGTCATTCAAGCTACAAGTTCGTCTCGGTTACCCAGACTCGTCGTTGAGGGCTCTCGTTTAATATATGTGAGGCTGCTGCCATATCCATATAAGCGAGACCCCTCAACGACGAGTCTAGGTAACCAAGACTACAACACATATCAAAAAAGAAAGAAACTGTAATTAAAGTAAATTGCTCATGATTATTGTTTAAAACAGATTTTTTTAATAGCATCGATATGGCTTGAGACTTAATCATAAATTTAAAAAAAAAATAACTTGAAAACTTTTACAACACATGTTTAATTCTCTAAGATTTAGTTTTGTTTCGTCCAAAGATATGCGATGTGATAACTCAAGAAATCAACACCCGTGGTGCCGAGGCACTCGCCGCCCTGAAGCGTGAGTAATATAAAATATATCTGATGAGGCCAATTATCATTATGAATAGTTTTTGCTTATTGAATTTCGTTTACCTGATTTCTATGAACGAAGTCTCGACCATTTGATCAATTATTCAACCATTTTTCTCAATGTGGAGACTTTTATTTCTGATTATATCTCTTCAGTTTCCATGGTAACGTATTAGGTATTTCAGTGATTCATAATTATCTATTTTACGATGGGTTTGTCTCTTTGTTTCTGTAGTATTTCTTGCTGTAGTCGTGCTAACAACTCGAATATTGGTGTATGTATTCGTTTCTTAGAATAAAGCACAATATTATGGTGCTATAACATCCAACTGTTGATTTCTAGAAGTGTGATAACCATGGTAATGTTCTTGATTTGCCTTTTGAAATATATTCTGGCAGCAGTCCACGAGACTGGTGGTGCTGCACAAAACTAAGACGAACTCCCCTTTTTATTATTCCATAGTTAAAACCCCGGTTGGACCATACACTGAAATCGACTATTCACTGGTTGCAAATCCTGCGTTCGATACCTTGTATCTGGAAACCTCTCACAGGGTAATTATGGACGTTCTTAGTAACCGCATTGCATTGTTATGGCGCTGTTCAAATAAATTTGGCAAACTAAAGACCATTGACATTGACTTGTTAAAATTTCAATATACCGTCATGTCATGATTTATATATTATTTTCATTGCATTGTAACCTTTGACCTAAAGGTGAATGTAGATTTGCCAATGTTGTCTCAATGATAGTTAATTACTTGGTTGTAGCTGAGTCTTCATAATGAAATCGTTAGAGTGGCCAGCTTGGAATCTCTAAGTTCTTGGTTCGAGCGTCACTGCTGCCGTTTTTTCTGAATGGTAAGAATTGAAGCCTGAGAGAAGATGCCCTTGTCAACCAAACGTGAGTGAGTGATGCCCAAATAACTAGATGGCATTCGTTGTCTTCCCTTTTCAGGGTGAGTTTTACCCAACAGGCAAGTTTGATAAGGAGGCACCTATCAAAGTTCCAGTAATAGAGACCAAGAATGCTACAAGTAAAATGGTGTATATGTGGATCACTGATTATGTTCTTAATACTGCCGGCTATGTCTTCCAGGAAATTGGAAAACTGACTTATAATATAACAGATGATATGGTTAGTATAGTGAAAATGATTCATTCTCTGATGTAAACCTGGCCGATTGTATAATGGAGTTAGGTTTTGTACCTAATGTGTAGATCATAGAGTTAGTTTTATATTTGTAATCGATTATTGTTAATCCTTTCCTTTCCTGATTAATTGATTGATTGAGAGAGAGAGAGAGGAGAGAGAGAGAGGGAGAGAGAGAGAGAGAGAGAGAGAGAGAGGGAGAGAGAGAGGGAGCCTGAGAGAGGGGGAGGGGGGAGGGAGGGAGGGAGAGAGAGAGAGAGAGAGAGAGAGAGAGAGAGAGAGAGAGAGAGAGAGAGAGAGAGAGAGAGAGAGAGAGAGAGAGAGAGAGAGAGAGAGAGAGAGAGAGAGAGAGAGCGAACGAGCGGGCTGGCGGGTGAATGGGTGGGTGGCCGATGTCTGGCTGGCTGGCTGACTGACTGGTTGACGGCTGACTGATAGATTGATGTTTTGTTTGTTGCTAACTACCTCGATCAATTGAACGAGATAACTGAACGATGTTAAGACATTCTTTGAAAGATACATACATCTACAGATTGTCAGTTTGTAATTGGATAATTGGCTAGCTGCTACTTTCATGGTATACATATACTCGTTTACGAATTAATAATTTCAATAATTAATATTAAATTCAAAATTCAACAATGATTGTATTTTTTCAGATTCCACCCACATCACCATACCATTTGAATACAACCGACCTTGGCATATTAATTCCTCAAGTAAGTCGTTATATTATGTTATATTATGCTCTCTTCGGCTACACACTCGGTTATTGTCATGTCAATGTACCAACATCGCCTGAACACAAACTAACACAGTATATTCTTTTGGAAAAAAAATAATTAAAAAAAAAAAAAAAAAAAAAACTAACACAGTATCACGTGCGTTACCAACCGCCCTCTACGTTATACAGTTACTCACTCAAGCGTCTAAAAATATATGAAAAACCTGTTGTCAGTTTCTCACATCAATTCTCTTAGCAGCACCACATTTTCGACCCACAAAGCAAAACACTGATCTCATTGTAATATAGGAATTACTAGGGACAGCGAAGGAAATTGTGGGGCGATGCACCAACGATTTTGTAGGGTAGAGGCTTACTCAAAGCATGTGGGTAGACTAATTTCTAGTGCGTACACTCTGAGAAAGCTTTAATTTTCATACACATGGTGGAATCAGTCTGACTTGAACAGTATAGATATTGGAATACTGGAATACAAAGAGATCTGGAAAAAGACCTATATGATCTTCAGATAGTTCTCTCAGCCAGACACGTAGTAGCCAGGCCATGGCCAGTTACAGTACAGGGTTAAACCTTACACGTATAATCTACTGAGCTATAACAACATTTACTAACAATTAAATGTTAAAATAAATATTGTATCTATATGTTCTGCTAAACATGAACATTATTTCGGCACGTGTTATTGTGTAGCTTGGACAAATGTATCCCAATATGTTGATGGAATTGGTCATTAACAGTACACAGCCACCTACGGTGGATTTCAGTGACGGAGGAGCAACTGGTACGCTATGGGGTGATTTGGATGCTTACGTCGTCATGCCCAATGGAACCAGGACGTTTGTATTTACTATCGGAATAGTAAGTATTGATGGTTGATTTAATAGCAAATATTATAGGCTGAAGATATCAATCTAATATGCAGCGATCTCTGTATAAGCTACCTACCTTTATATCACTGACGGCGTTTATCGAGTGAGGGAGACCACAACTGCATGAATCGTTATTTTGGCTTTACTTTTGATCTTTAATTAATAAGTCATTGGAAAAAAATATTATGCAGTAGATATCGGTATTGTGCCCACTGGAAAAGAAATCTTAACCTTATGGGTTATCCAAGTAATTCAATACATATCCGTTTAATTTGAAATGTTTGCGGTTTTTTTGTATCTTTACTCTAATGTAACATAACTGATGTTAACTGCCAAATTAATCTAAGTAGTGTTTTCATGTAAAGTTAGTACCATGCATGTATATGAAAAAACATATCCATTCACTCATGATAATGAGTTTTCAATTCTTATTTAGACAATAAGAGTATAATGAGAGACTCTATAATTCCATGTTTAGACTGTACCGTTGTCTTTTTTCAATCTATTTATTATAAAAACTAGATCGGACATGGCAATGGAACAATCGGCTTTTCATATCCTAATATCACTGGCAAGGTGACATCGATGAGGTACGTTTACGTTTTCAGATTATGAACCTGGCCGTCAATACATACATTATATTACAGTTAGTAGTTCATGGTCAAATGACCTCCCTCGGTTTGGTATTGAGGATCATCATTTTACATGCAGGCCTCCTATATTACTAATATTGACTGAACACCCCCCCCCCCACACACACACACACATACACACACATGTACATACTGCCATAGGTAACTCTGGCACCACATAACAAGGTGTGTGGTGTCATTGGTAAAAAGTAGACTCTCTCACAGTCCTCGGAGCATCGCATTGCTAAAAGGGTTGTTTTGTAAGCACCGATATATATATATATATATATATATATATATATATATATATATATATATATATATATATATATATATATATATATATATATATATATATATATATATATATATATATACTGCATAATATTGTACTCGAATATCCTGGTACTGTGCGCCCTCATCGACCGCATAGGTGTGTTATCGCGAAGCCCCGAGCTCGGGCTTCGCAGTAACATGTCAACGAATGGTTAGCCCTATATAGTCGATGAGAGCAAACTTAATGTATATAATTGACAAATTAAAATGATCAATCCATATATATATATATATATATATATATATATATATATGAGTGATGAAAGAGTGTAGGTTTAAGAGTTTAAATAATCAATTATGAACTCTAATTAGCAAAACAATAGTCAGTAAAATAGTATACAATAGATAATCAGGAATATTCACTGCAGGTCAGAGTTCAAATTAATGAGAATGTCTACAATATGTACAATTATCCAACTGGTCTCGCCATCTGTAGACAACTTGTCACTTTCTTTTGATGTGCTTTCATGTGTGAAAATTTATGTGCAGTGATTGTATCCTTGCATAGTAAATAAGTATTTTGGAAAACGGCTTTGAAAGCCCGGATATTGTATTTTATCTAAATTTGAAAATGTGTGTTTGCTGAGATCGGACTCAATTAGTTGCTATCTAGTCAACTACGTATACCCCTAACCTACTAGACTTCAGACCACGAAGTCTGAAGTCCTTTCTCGGCTTTCGAACTAATTACCCCCACCCCTCCTAGTATTCTGTATTAAGTGATCATCCCACTGTAGTTATATATTTACACTCCTGGACTGAATGATTATAATTATATTTTTCACATACTCATATTATGCTCATAAATATATTCTTCTATTGCCGGGTATCATCATAGTTGACAAATTATGCTTTCCGTTATCATTTCAGTGTTGAGATGAAATTGAAGAGGACAGACATCGGATACTTTAGTGTAAGTTAAGACTTACATATTGTATATTGCCAATATATTTTTTTAAAGTGTCTTCTCGTACGAAACTGTTGCAATCAAATGTTAGCGCTCACCTTAACTTTGAGTTTGCGTTATTAATATCGTATTAGCAATTGTTACACATCTTCAAATATTAAATTTCATGAATGCCTTTAATAAAATGGGTGATATTGAGATACATTTGAACCCATTCCATGATGCCAGGTACTGTAAAGGGATTGAGAAAATAAATGTTACGTTTAAGTTATTTTATGTTGTTGTTGTTGTTGTTGTTGTTGTTGTTGTTGTTGTTTTTAAATTATTTCTTACTTTCTCGATATTTATAACTAATCAGTTTATGGGAATTCTCAAGAGTCAGCGAACCTTTTTCATTCTGTTTTGATTACAGCTCCTTTTGATCAGACCAGCCATCAATATCTTGATTGACACCGGAGTAATACCTTACCTTAATGGTAGGCGTTTTTTCACTTGGTAATGATAACAATTCACAAAAATCTAGTCAGTTACATTCACGAACATAATTGACTTAGTTTGTACCCAACAACTATTACATTGGTAATTTTAACGAGACTTCAATAAGGCCACATTATCGAAACATTTTTTTTTTTAATTTTACCGAAAAATTGTCAAGATGTTAAACTCTTCCATGGCGTAGTTTGATATATTCCTCACCAGATATGCCCCTGTAATGTTGTTTGTAATTTAAGTTTAAACATTTATTTCTACAGAGGAGGGGAAAGAAGGATTTCCGATACCACAACTGGATGGATTAACCTTGATCAACCCAGCTGTCTCTTTAGGGAAGGTAAATGAATATATTTTAATAGTCATGATGTGTTATATATGTATTGGATGGATTACTCGATCGGTTACTCTCTGACACTCCCATGCCCCGTGAGAGGTCGATGGATTCTTATCAATCTGATTAAACTCTAATGTGGTGATAGCAGCTAGAT
>NC_135564.1:8207860-8222860 GCF_964340395.1 Glandiceps talaboti | reverse complement strand
GGTGTTGGTGGTGGTGGTGGTGGTGGTGGTGGTGGTGGTGGTGGTGGTGGTGGTGCTGGTGCTGGTGGTGGTGCTGGTAGTGCTGACTGTATTGTAGCAAATCGACTATCTGAATATGCAAATACAAGCGTTTTGTTGATTGAAGCTGGTCCCAAGGACACGGAACCAAATATAAGTGTATCTTTGAATATGGGTTCTCATGTATACGTAGACTGGAATTACTTGGTCAGTTTTAAGTTAACAGTATAGATTTGAGACGTTTAGGGAACGAGCTGAATTTATGGCAGGTGCCTGAGGAGGAAAGGAAGCGACATGAAAGAAATGGGGATGCGAAGGAGGGGGGGGCGCCGAAAATTCTGATAGTCTGAAAGGAATATTTTGCCCATGATTTGTACCAAATTAAACCCCAGTAAACGCAAACGAGGCAATACATTCTAAATCCTGAAATAAAGCAATTACATGTATACGAGGAAAGTATGAGAATGTGTTTGAATATTGGGGGGGGGGGGGGGCTGCGAAAAAAACTGACCAGAATATTTTCTCCTCAAACTCCCCCACCCCCAGCCCTAAGTTATGTTAGTTTCCTTTGGAAATGCCTTTCATTTTAGGTGTTCCTGTACACATAGGTAAATATATATATCCATGTTGGAACGCAACTATATCATGCTCCGAAAAAGTGGACTGTCGCGTCACTTCAGGCCTCGATACTGACAATTAATGTCCTTGTTGTTCTCATTTCTGCAAAGAGCTAGACGCCAAGGTGAAACCAGGGGCGCGTTCGATAGACAAAACGTGTTGTCATTGTTTGGCCAGGGCTACCTGTCCCTCTTCTGGACAGTTTTATGCATGTTGCACATGATGAAGAACAAAAGATGGCGGCACATTGATCGTCGCATCATTTTGTGTACTTTCAGCACTCATCACTGAAAAGACGATGCACATAGTTAGTCAATCAAACCATTGCAGTACTGTCAGGATGCAAGAATTCCTTAAAAGGCCTGTTATTTATGCATATACTAAGTACGCGAACGAGTGATCTTTGACCTGTGACCTGACCCCAAGTTTATCTTGCATTGCTCAAGTACGTCATATCGATCGTACCATGCATTATGCCGACGGGTATTCGTACTTCTAAATACCGTGGTCAGATGTAAATGACCAATTCCATGAACTTTTTAGCAGGGGTGAATCAAAACTGATGAGCACTTAGTAATCGTACACAAAAACTCAAGTTCACCGATGAAGTGGGAATTCGTGGCCGCCATCGTAGCTTTTAACGTTTCACTCAGGGAAATAGGGGGGCGTCACTTTTTCATATCGGCTCTCGGGGGAAGACCATGCTTTAGAAAAATGGGGGTGGGGAGGGTTCATTTTATTTCGACTCATTGTATTTCCTAACATTGCATTATTTTGGGGGTTTTGGTCATCCCATCGCTGACACCAGTTCCAAATCCCATTACTGCCATTATGGTTAGAGTTAGGATTAGGGATAGGGTTAGGTACAATGATAGCGGTCTATATCAAATTGCTGCTGGCAACCATGTAATGTAGTAGTAGTTAGATGTGGTGTGAGGAGAGGAGTGGGTCTTAAAGGTGTAAAACGGGAGCAGTTGGGGAGAGTTGTGGAGATGTTGACCTCGCTCCCAACGATGTCAGGAGTGTACCAAGCTAATTGGGGAGTTAAATTGTGGCATTCAGCTCTGCCAATGAGATCCAAACTCAAAGTTGAGTGAGGGTCACTTTTTAGCGGGGGTCACATTTTATGCAACAGCCTGAGCCTAATTCCCCCCCCCCCCTTGTCATTACTGGAGGCTCCCTTAGCCTTTTTTAGCTGAATTTGATATGATATGATAATCATGACCAATAAAATATTTCTTGTATTTGTTTGCAGACTGTTCCTCAGAAGAATGCATGTCTAGCACTGAAAGACCACTGTTCTACCTGGAACAAAGGAAGGGTAATAAGATGATTTTAATAATTATTCCGGATAAATAAATATATATGCGACAACGCTCTCATGTTGAATGCAGCATATTTTCTATCATAAATCATAATGTGTACTTTCTAGTCCACATAGCCATTGTCGATGTACAGCCCGTTTCAAGTTACCGTTTAGTTTTTTTTTTGTAAACTTGATACAACCATCAGAAACCAATAAGAATCTGCATATCTGCATCTTAAGATGACAAGTTTGAATAATACAATTTCTTGCAACATTTTGTCTTAATAAATAGAACTTATAAGTACCTCAATGCAGACATCGACACATTGGCGCCTGCGTGTCTGCGTATAGTTGCCATACTTTATATGACTTATTTCCTGTTCCAAAGAAAGATCTACCACAGGTTATCAATGACCTTAGACCTGTAACCCTCACATCTATTCTGTCTAAATGTCTTGAACGAGTTGGTTTAGCATTATTAATGCCACATGTAAAGGATAATTTTGATCCTTTGCAATTCGCATACATACTTGGACGTTCAACTGATGACGCAATTTGTACTTTAATACATCGTCTTACTAAGCATCTAGACGCCAAGTCATCGAATACAGCTAGAGTTCTATTTATCGATTATTCCTCAGCATTCAACACTATTCAGCCACTTAATGCTTAATAAACTGAATGCACTCAATGTACCGGCATACTTGAAATTATGGATCTTAGATTACCTCACCGAAAGATCACAATATGTCCGCACTAAGTATGGTGTATCCGACATAATAACAGTTAATACAGGTGCACCACAGGGCTGTGTGCTGTCACCAGTTCTTTTTGTACTTTACACAAATGATTTGGCATGGGACACTAATGGCGCGATGATTGAGAAATATGCAGATGATACAGCTGTTGTCGGATTTATATCAAATGATGATGACAGTGAGTATGTGGAGTGTATCGAGTTTGTCAACACCTGGTGTAAAGATAACTACCTTGATCTTAATGTGCCAAAAACAAAAGAATTAATTTTTGACTTCCGACGGAATAAAGCAGAAAAACAACCTGTTGAAATTAACAATATGCAAGTCGAAAGAACATCAGTATATAGATATCTTGGCTGTATGGTTGATGATAAATTGTCCTTTGCTCAACATGTGGACAATCAGCTCAAAAAAGCAAATAAAAGGTTGTATTTTGCAAGGTCCATGAGGAAATTAAATGTTAGCTCGAATGTCATTTCTTTGTTCTACAATTCAACTATTTATACAGTCCTCAGTTATGCGAACATTGCATTCTATGATATGCTGCCTACCTATCTTAAACACGATCTAAACCGTCCTAGGAACATATGCAGAAAATTAGTTAGTAATGAATTCTACGAACTATCTGATAACTCTACATTGTATAAACTCAAATCGTTTAAGACTGCTACAAAAATTATCAAAGATTCAACACATCCACTACATACAGAATATGAATATCTACCAAGTGGTCGTCGCCTCAGAGTACCACGTGCACGTACAAACAGATTTAAGTATAGCTTTGTTCCAAGATCTATTCATCTCATAAATAACATGTAACCGCTACTGTCTGTATGTATGTATTTATATGTATTGTAATCCTAACTTTACTTTTCATGGATTATGTATTTAATTAATGTAAACTGTGTGGATATGTAGTTTGTCTATTTTCTGTCAATGCAACGAAAATTTCATGATCGACATGACGAATAAAGTTATTATTATTATTATTATTATTATTATTATTTCACAACGGATAAAATGTAGTAAGAAAATGCGCATGCGATCTTACTGTTGTAGAATATGAAGTTTCTTACTGCAAGCTTTTGTGTGGTTTTGTCAAACAGAACCGGCGAACGGTACCTTGAAACATGCTGTACATAGTTATTTAAACTTGTATTCGCTATTTAAAGCATGTATGGTTGCTTTAATAGTGTTGAAACCCGTGAATATCCCGTGAATTGTATGATTTGTGCACAAATGGACAAAAAGTCCACCCCTTTCTTGTTTTATATACGGACATAAAGTCGGCGAAAACAATACTGTCAAGGTCTGCGAATGTGAGATAAGTAAACTAGCCAGAATTATTGAGCCGTTAGATTTAAAGATGTACTAGCTGTAACTGGGTACGTTTGGGTGTTTTGAAAACTGTTAAAATGTTCTAATTGCCATGTACAAAGTCTCAATATTGGCAAAATTTTCAGTGAATATGTTGTAGTTTGTCTGATCTAAAAATAGTTACGATTTAGTATGTTTCGAAGGGCAAACATAACAAAGCAAATTACAGCTACGCAGGCATCAGAAGCTGCCCTAGCTCCAGCTGGAACGTATTTTCGTGGAGTCATGATGGGTGAATGGCTAGCGTGACCGGCTTGGAATCTACAGGTTGTAGGTTCGAGCCCCGTCGCTGCCTGCTGTTTGTTTCTGAGTGGCTAAAGTCCTTGGGCAAGATTTGAACCACGACTGTGCCTCAGTCAACCCAGCTGTATAACTGGGGACCTGGTAGGATGTAGGTTGCAATGTGAAGGCTTTAATCCTATGCGCTTAAATGGCTGCAATGGATTGTATGCTCCCCGGAGAGTTGAGGAAGACTTAAGGGCCGTTGTGCCATTCTGATCCGAGCCAGGGGTAATAATTGTAAAGCGCTTTGAGCACGGAGTGGGAAAGCGCTATATTAGAAACCAACATTATTATTATTTTAAACCAATCTTGTAATAACTGACAATGACTTACTCGTCATTTCACACACCATTAACAGTATTAAATCACCTGTGGGTATACAATTTTGTGTAACTTTGCACATGATATGGTGCAATTAATTCAATAAAAATGTATTCTTTGGGTCCGCACCCTAAAACCAGTGTCTGCAACGCATACATGATTTCAATGTGCAACCTATGAGCACAACCAACATCTATTTTAGTGAATATGTTGGGGTTTTTTAATGTTGATTTTTTTATAGTGCTTTCCCACTCTGTGCTCTAAACGCTTAACAATAATTACTTGGCACGGATCTATAGCGGCACAACGGCCCTTTAATTCCTCAACTCCCTGGGGAGCATACGATCCATTGCAGCCTCTATAAGCGCATAGGATTAAAGCATTCACATTTCAACCGCATACCAGATCCCCAATTATACAGCTGGGTTGAAATCGTGGTTCAAACCGAGCGCTTTGGCCATTCAGAAACAAGCGGCAGCGACGGGGCTTGAACTTGCAGATTCATAACCGGCAACTCTAACCATTCGCCCAACATGACTCCACTCGTGTTGGCTGTGGGATATAAAAATTAAAAAACACGTTTATTACAGCTAATGCAGTTTTAAATGTCTAAATAAAAGGTACATTAGTGACATGAACATAAAGTAACATATTTTCCATTACACATTGACTTAAAGGTTCTAGGTGGTTGTAGCTCTATGAATGGAATGATGTACGTTCGTGGATGTAAGGAAGATTTCGATTCTTGGGCTAGGCTTGGAGCTGAAGGATGGAGCTATGATGAAGTGCTGCCGTATTTCTTGAAATCCGAAAATAACACAAAGTGAGTATTTTGTGACAGGCAGATTGTCGACAGCTCGTGCTTATTTAAGAGCCATACAGTAAATAAATAACCATGATGGACGGCCAGAAAAGTAGATGGTGACATTATTATATATTATTTTGAATTGCTTCTTTTTAGGTTTTCACACCGGCAGTTCAGTCTTGACCAATTAACATTGACAAACATGAGAGAGAGAGAGAGAGAGAGAGAGAGAGAGAGAGAGAGAGAGAGAGAGAGAGAGAGAGAGAGAGAGAGAGGAGAGAGAGAGAGAGAGAGAGAGAGAGAGAGAGAGAGAGAGGGGGGAGAGAGAGAGAGAGAGAGAGAGAGAGAGAGAGAGAGTGAGAGAGAGGGAGGGGGGGAGAAGTAAACAGTACCCAATACATATATACGTAGAGTGGTGTAGATAACACATGTCGGCATTTTTAATTCTGAACGTTTATTTAATAAATTAGACTTGTCAGCATATATTATGCATAGCGTTTACTGCCAGGTAAAGGTCACACCACTTCGATACATTTGAATACGAAGCCGCGTGTGTGATGACAGACCAGTCAATTCTATACTCTTGGACTTTCAACCTTCCAGACTTGTTTAGACAGCTCAGTACAGCTGTGGTATCTCTTATTAGTGATGGATTGTTTGTGTTGTTTATAAGAGATACCAGAGCTGTACTGAGCTGTCAAAACAAGTCTAATATCAAAGTGTCGACATCAACATAGATAATGTATTGACCAGCTTCCACTGTGGCACCCATATTACGTGAAATGAAATTTTTGAACTTTGAATTTGGAACTTCATAGAACTATACCGTTAGTCGTCTGATGATCACAACAGCGTGAAACACTGTGTAACGGCTCGTGTATCTTGCTTGATACTGTGTTATATATGTATATATATTATATCACTGCCGGGATTTAATTTGACTCGGAAAGATACACAATAAGTATTAAATATTCAAGGCCTCTCCTATCGGATCATCACCATTTTTGGACCTCGACATTCTTTTATGTCTCTATGTTGTCTTCAGTGGTTTAATTCTGTTGATTCTCTAATTAAGATGAAAGTAAGAAAGACGATGAATATATTTCTCGGCTATCATTATCTATACCTTTCCATACATATATCAAAAACTCGTATTTTGCAGCGAGGAGCGTCTTAAAACCGACTACCATAGCAAAGGTGGTCCATTGACGGTCTCCGATGTTTCCCCTCGAACCAAGTTTGGTAGTGTGGTCGCTGAATCAGGTAATAATAAATAGGTTGTAACTGGCTGTTGCTTTTAAAAATTATTCCATTAGGCAAAAAAAAAGAATTGTTTCTGGTCAGCGCACTCATCACTTAGATATCCTGGCGTCGTGTTTTTCCAGCCCATGCAGTCTGCAGATCTGAGGGTAAACACAAAAATAACGCCCCTACTTCAGTGAAGACAACTGTAGAGCCAATCATGAACAAGCAAATCACATCTGCCCCACATATACACACTTGCTCTAAAGTACTAAATAAAACGAACAGTAACTGCCATAAATATAGATTGCGTGGCAGTTTTGTTGCGAATTAAAAAAATCGCATCGTCGCGCACCACTTTAGACAGAATTTCCTACCCAGAAACAATTCTACTTCTTCTTTTTTGGCCTTAACGAAAACAATATCTACAATTAGCTTAAAAAGATAACAAATATGAAACATCTTTAGAACACAAATTTCAAATTCCTTGTTTTCATTCTTACATACGTTTTTGTTCTCCATAGTTCAAGAATTAGGATACGAGTTGAACGATTGTAACAACTGCGTTGACATAGTAAGTCATTACACTTCAGTAATTATGCATAAATAACAGTAAACAATATACAATGTATTTACGCTAGAAAGAACTAAAAAAAGATCCACGAACGTATTGCTGTGGGATATGAAGTATAATATAATGTTATTAATCGAGAACATAAATCTTTCATTTGTCGAAAATTGTGTTACTCGAACAAGAATGATACATGTACATTAGTATTCGAGGTCAGAGGTTAGGCTAATGCATATATGGAATGGGCTAACTTCAGACATTCTAATCTTAGTCTGCGAGTGGACAGTGCTACCATCATTTTGACTCTAGTTTGAGGGATACGTCAAGATGAAATGTTAGTATAGTAATATTAATATGTACAGCTGACATTTCTTGGTACATCATCCTATAACCTGTACTCCTTCTCCGCCTGTTAAAGGTGAAGTCTGAACCCACATGGAGTAACACTTTTTACGGGAGCTGATCGTCTTTTATCAAAAATCTTATCTTTCAGGTCGGTTTTGGTCATGGTCAAGTAACCATGAACAACGGTAAACGGGAAAGCACTGCTACAGCATTTCTTAATCCTGTCAAGTCAAGGAAGAACTTAACCATCTGGACCGAAACCACGGCAAGCAAGGTAGTCAGCTCATTGTCTAAAATGAGATCGTACCAGATTTAAACTGAATGCCTCCCGTAAGGGAATCACTAATTATGCAAATAACTCATTAAACTAAACAAAACTATGGCAACAGGCTTTGTTTTTTGGACAAGCGTGCTTTCTTAGGTTAATGTATGTAAAAGTGTATGATACTGCTTAATGCAGTCTTAAGATATTGCCTAATTACCGAAAATCATTAATTATGCAAATTATTCATTACCACTGTAAGGTACATCAACTAACTTTATAGGACATACACAATTTGTTATGGTTAATGTATGTACTGCATTGTATTGAAATTGAAGCATGCAGTCGTAAGATATAGCCTAATTACCAAGAATCATTAATTATGCAAATTATTCATTAACACTGAAAGGTACACCAACAAGCTTTACAGGACATATGCGATTGTTATGGTTAACGTGTGTACTGAATTATATTGGAATTGAAGTATGTATTCTTAAGATATCGCCTAACTACCGAAAATCATTAATTATGCAAATTATTCATTAACACTGTACGGTGCATCAACAAACTTGATAGGACATATGTGTTTTCTTATGGTTAATGTATGTACTAAATTATGTTGAATTTGTAGTATGTATTCTTAAGATATAGCACAGACCCTTGGGTCTATGGATATAGCCTAATTACCAAAAATAATTAAATATGCAAATTATTCATTAACGCTGTAAGATACATCAACGAATTTTATAGGACAAATGTATGTTGTTATGTTTAACGAATACACTAAATTATATTGAAATTGAAGTATGCAGTCTTAAGATATTGTGTAATTAGTTGATTTCATTAATATGCAAATTTCTCTAATTAAACATTAACAGATCTGGCTCAAATCCTTAGCAGGTCTAGCTATTACCCTAAAGATTATATATTCCAAATTTCATTACAATTGAGCCAGCCGATTTTTAGAAAATGATGACACAGACAGACAGACAGACAGACAGACAGACAGACAGACAGACACACACACACACACACACACACACACACACACACACACACACATTCCCCTTTTAATACCTCCCGTACCCTTACGGGAGGTAAAAATGAGAAGAGTGGTGTACTTCAAACATTCTGGTCTAAATCTACTAATTCATTTTGAACATAGAAAGAAAGCTTTTACTTGGAATAGTTGTATGATTTTAATAAAAGTTTAAAATGTCTGCTCAAACGTATTATATGCAGGGCACAACATGTGCAGAGGAATTGTTGGTATAACTGGTGATATTGGTAAAGATTTGAGTCTTTGTATAAAATATAAACCGCTTCCAAGTTTGAAATGAACCGCTTCTGTTACCAACAGCGTTTCTTTCACTAGGGTTGTCCAAAACAATTTTATTGTAGAGTTGGTATTCATTTAAAGGCATAAAAACCGAGACGAGTTTATGGATATGAGAGTGTGTTTAATCGATTGATAGTCTGTTATATGATATGTCTATACTTTATCACTGCTTCACTATAGATACTTTTTGATGGAAAAGCAGCTACAAAGCTGGAAGTTATCAGAAAGGGTGCAAATGGAGTTGTTAATATTGCCAAAGAACTCATACTATCTGCAGGAGCTGTAGGATCTCCACAGGTACGTATACTATATATTTCTACTTTTCTTGACGAGCTTAAGACCATATTGTATATCGTAGTGTAATTAATTAATGTACGTGGATTGTACTCATCTAATTTACATATTAACCTAGTAATATTAAGTTGCATTCCCAATTTTCCAGTTGCTGATGCTGTCTGGAGTAGGACCTAAGGAACATTTGGAAGAGCTGGGAATACCAGTGTTGTGTGACCTTCCTGTTGGTGAGAATCTACAGGTACTAGTATAACGATGTAACCTGTTGGGAATGTTATATAATTAAATATGCAAGGGCTTGAAGTAGACCATTATACTTTCAATAGTCAACATGGCGGATTTCATCTATTTCCTTCGGGAGACAGAAAACATCGCTTTTTTGGGGGTGTAATTTAATTGCTTGCATCTCTAGAACTGTTTGCAATATTACAGATATAAACTTCTCCATTAAAATAATATCAACTGATAAAACATATGAGGTACCCCTGCCTGGAATGATTTAATAGAGAAATGTGAAACGAGGCTATTGTAGGAGATCCAGTGTAACATGTTGCAGAGTTAGAAATGGGAACCATTAGCAGATAGGCGTCAAAATGCAAGGCTGATACTACTGTTCCAAATTGTAAATGAGGTGATAGCAATCACTATAGACACTGGTCTTTTAGCACCGGGTAGAAGAGGCCGATGCAAGCACCTTCACACAGTTTAAACACCAAGCATATCAACACGGGTTCTTTCCCAAAACCATTAGGGACTGGAACTCACTAAACTATGACATGAAAGCCAGTCAGGACACTGACACTTTCAAGGCTAAACTCCATAAACATTATTACTAGATTTTTGTGTGTATCCCTCCCCAGCTGTGATATCCGTAAGGAGGTTAGCTGGTATTATATAGATCTGAACTATGCTCAGGGCTACAGTGATCACCAAGAGAAAATAAACGAATATCATGCTATGAAATACACCAGCTATTCTTTATTGAAAAAAGGGTCATGACATTTCTACTTAACAACTTTTGATCAGGTGTTATCATGGAGGTATGAGAGTATCATGTAAGATTGCATTGTCACGGTCGTAACTATTGGTAACAGACGCCAGCGATAGGCATGTGATAAGTAATTGCTCTAAATCGCACTTGCTGGTTAACACAAAGCCCCTTTGCTAGAGTCCGGGTTACCAAGACTAGATAAGTTGTAGTTTTCGTATGTACTAATTTGGGGTGATTGGAAGGAGAGCCCTCTCGATAAATTGGAAAGGCCATGTCTCAGACAAGATTGGTTGGTTGCGGTTACAACCATTATGACAGATTGTTCATAATAGATGTTCATTTATGTTTATCAAGATTCAATATTATTCCATGTGAACTAATGTAACAATTGTGGGAGATTGTTTGTAATAGTGATTAATTTGTGTTTATCAAGATACAATGTTTCCCGTGATGCACTGTTCAAGATGGCGTTTTGCAATGTGCTTTGTGTTAGAGGAGGAATGACAGGTAGCATAGTGGAAGAGCTATTGGAACAGTACATATTTAGATACTTAGTCACTTTTGTATTTCATCTATAGCTACTTTCTACGTATACAAATTACCATATTCAGTATCAACATTCAAAGCTTGATCCCGTTAAATAATACAATTACTTGATAAACCTAAAAAAGGGTGAATTTGATATTACAGAAGCCTTTGCTTTTGGAAGCACAAAAGTTCAATGTTATTTATATGTAACAGGACAATGACTATATATTTAACGAGACACCAGTGTTCTTTCACGAACAATTTAACACTGCATATATTGTATTGGTTGCAGGACCATCTCATGACAGTAATGCGACTTGATGGATATGACAGCGAGTTTACACGGGTGAGTTTGACATCAATCAAACTTTCTTTGCAGTCTATTTGATTTAGTTTATTCAAAAGTCTCCATTATAGACGATGAAGAATATGTTCATATAAAAACTTACAAGTTTTACAAATACTCAGATGTTGTAATTGAAAGACAAATAGCATGTGGACATAATTCCCCAAACCAATTAACATTAAGATATGCAAAACAAATATTTTGTTCCTGCAGGACGGACAGGACTGGTCAGGTAACAATGGCCTTGACTTCAGTGGGTTTATAAAAACAGAGGTTAGTTCTTCTATAATAAAATCATGACTTAGATTGAAACAAATGATCCCGAAAATCTGCATGTTCTGCAACATGAAACTTGGCAATGAGACTGCTTCGATTTCTTTTTGTCGGCATTGTATTCATGATCTACAATATGTACGACATGGTTCGTTTGATTTCTATAAAGCTTATAAAGGTGATGTACAGTATCAATAAGAATGGAATGATCTAAGATTTGAAACATAATTCAAGTTAACCTAGTTTGACCTTTTACTGCTATTCTCTGATGTAAAGGTTGACTGTTTCTTCTTCACAGGAGAATTTACCATGGCCAGATATCCAAATTTTTTACAGCCCACCATTGTATAATTTCGTTACTGATGAAAAGCATGGCTATGTTGATACGTAAGTATAGATGCATTTTCTCTACAATAATTAAAACAGAAACGTGGTAAACTAATGTGCTAGGATTTTAATTCACTTGAATATTTGAGGCAAGACCTTAACCAATACTTAGCCGAGATGTACTACACCCGCACTATATTTATTATTCAGAAACGCTGCAACCTTTGATACACGTGACGTCACCTTTTATTCAACGCACCATAAGTTTATCTGTTACTTAAAGCGAACAGAATAATATAAAAGTTCTTCTTCTGCAGGCTCAAATTGAAAAAAGACGGAGGGCAAGCACTTATTCCAGGTTTGTTACACCCAAAGAGTGTTGGAAATTTGAAGCTGAAAAGTAAAGATCCCCTCGAACCCCCATTAATGGATCCCCACTATTTAGAGGAACAAGAAGATGTGGAAACTATGATACGGGTAAGTCACTATAACCTTCAAAGCCCGGATGTGGGTTTTACAGACTGAAGGTGTACGGTGGAAGAAAGTAATACCACTAAAGGTCTGAAAACCCCATATCCGAACACAGGGAGCTCAGGCTGAGTTAGTTTTGCTTACAAATACAAATAAACAAAACACAAACACAAACAAACAAACAAGTAAGTAAGTAAGTAAGTAAGTAAGTAAACAAACAAACAAACAAACAAACAAACAAACAAACAAACAAACAAACACACACACACACACACACACACACACACATACATACATACATACATACATACATACATACATACAAACACAAACAAAAAACCAAACAAACAATGTTTGTTTTTGTGTGTTTAGTTGTGTTTGTTTGTTTGTTTGATGTTTGTTTGTTTACTTACTTGTTTGTTTGTGTTTGAGCTTTGTTTGTTTGTTTGTTTACTTGTTTGTTTGTATTTGTATAATGGTGACAATTGCGGGGGTAGTGTTTGTTTGTTCGTTGGTTTGTTGTTGTGTACTCATGTATGTATCTACTCATTTGTAGGTTTGTTTGTCTGTTTGTTAGTTTGTTTGTGTTTGTTTGTTTGTTTGTTTGTTTTTTGGTTTGTTTACTTACTTACTTGTTTGTTTGTGCTTTGTTTGTTTGTTTGTTTGTTTGTTTGATTACTTGTTTGTAAACAAAACGTACTGAGCCTGAGCTCCCTGTGATCCGAACAGTGAAGTTTATGAGATGCGGCAAATGTTCCGATAATAATCTATACATTTTTGAAGACGAATGTGGGATATGCTATTGAAAATTAATCACCGTTTTATAATTACACGGTCATCCTGGTATACTGAAAATCACTGAAAACCATGTTATTATACATATGGTTCTACTTACGGGCGTACTTCACGGATTGATTAAGGAGGTTGAGCTCGAGAACTCTTCACCTGATTCGTTGGAGGTTTTGAAAAACGCAGACGAAATCTACCATGATAGAAGTGATTCTAACAATTTCTCTCCTTTTTTAACTAGGGCGTACGATTTGTGCAAAAGCTATTAGCTACAAAGGCCATGAAGGACACTGGGTGAGGTTTTTTGTTCATTTTCTTTAGTGAGAGTATTTGAAATTATTTGGTTTTAAAACGACCAGAAACTTCACAAAATAAGCTTATACGTTGATAATTCAATACATGGAGTGTGTTAAATACACTATTGTCATACCTTGCTTTGTTAACCGGAGTGTTTTAATGACTCATGTCTGTAGGTTTGTAAAAGTGTACCTTCTTAGTGGTAATATACATCAATTCTAGAATAATAATACTTACCATCATCATTTATCTATTCGTCATAGAATCAAACTGGAATACTACAAGTTCGACAACTGCCCTCATGAGATGGACAGTGACAGGTATTGGGAACACGTGATCAGACACGTCACACAAACAATATGGCATTTAATTGGCACGTGCAAAATGGGTGCCAAGGATGACAAATCAGCTGTTGTAGACCCTTCTTTAAGGTTAGGGAATTTTCATGACATTCTATAAACCCCCACTTTATTCATTTCATTATTATATTCATCGATTACTGTAACTGGAGAAATGAAGTTACCTTGATGCTTCATTCGTGAGGTTTCTTTCTCTAAGACAAGCACAATTCAAATATTGACTAACAAAAACAGCGCCACAACACACAGCAGGATCCTTTACCAAATCACATAGAAAAGTGGCAAAGTATTTCTATTCTTTTAAAACGCAATAGAAAAAGCTTCTGCTGAGAATGTACACATGAACGTGACAGTTAGAATGGTTTCAATTGTTTACTTTCCGACTAATAATCAACTTAATATGTAACATGCCTACTTATACAGCGTGTTCACCACCTCTATTGGTTTCCCATTCATCCCTTGCAAGTTGTCCCTCTGTGTAAACAAAATTGTGTCTCATGTGTGAAGCGTCAACCATCTTGATTTCTCCTGTAACATCTCTTGACCAGTATATTCATCATTTTTAAGAGACGTCCTACAAGTACAACATTGACCTTGAGTAATTGCTGAACACAAATTGGGGTTTCACAGGATATTTGCTTTCAGTTGATAAGATCTCCATTCAGAAGGAAGTGAATACATCCTCAGTTCAACTGGTAATAAATGACTCCCTGTCTAAATATGAACAAGACTAAACTTGCTGCTAACTGTATGATGAAATTATGACCGTAGATATTAATTATTGCAGTTAGGTCGATTTCAGTTGTATCATTATTCTGACAAATTTCGTCAGGTGAGGTGAAATTAAGATGCGGTCGAATATTTTATCAATTGAATGTGCAAGAATTATCAGTGGTAGCTATAGGCTGACGTGATTTCTAACATTTTCTTTTCGATACAGAGTTCGTGGTATAGACAACGTCCGTGTCATTGATGCCGCCATCATGCCGCATTTGACATCAGGAAATACAAATGCACCTTCAATAATGATTGGTGAAAAGGGAGCAGATTTGATCAAGAAAGACAAAAAATGAAGAAGTTG
>NC_135564.1:7725360-7832860 GCF_964340395.1 Glandiceps talaboti | reverse complement strand
ATCGGAACAGTGGAAATGGACCCAATTACTTTTATTTTGACTCGCTCTGGTTATAATGCTCAAGCAGTTAAAACAATTTAGCATTGAGTTTTTGAACTGTCTATAAGTCGACCTATACACAGACAAGAAGTATTTAAGCAAAATAGAAAGTACCGTCCAAGTCACACTTGATATTTCGCAGTGTCGCTAAAGAAATATTAGCTCTGACAATGGTTTGCGAGATAATTCATTGTAGTCTTACCCTGTAAGACGAAAATAAACTTTTGAAAAATAAAAAGATGAGATGTAATTAGCCCGTCATTGTCTATACTGCTGCGTACAATATAATATTAGACTGATGCCTTCTAGTCTAGTTCCTGACGACCGTATTTCGATTATGCACGAGCGTTATGAATGAATGAATGAATGAATGAATGAGTGAATCTTTATTTCACCAAAGTTAAACAATAACGAAAGAACAAAGACAAAAGTGTGAATACAAAAAAAAATGCTAATAAAATATATTAAATCTGGTGGGGACCATGGAAATAGGTAAGCATACCTAGTCGTGTCCATGATCCAACCTACTACTTAAATTATAATACTTGATACGAGAAATAGCGAAATACAATGTAACTACTAAAAACTACTATTTACAAGAAATGTGAAAATGAATACAAAGTGACTAGAGGGCTAATTGGAAAATGCGGATAAGTCTAAGTACAAAGAAACATTTGGCAAATAATCATTAAAAAAATCATACTATGAAGATAACACTAGTGTATAATCGGAATACGGAACTAGACTAGCTGCCTTCGTGCTATCTAGCAGTACTGTCGACAATTTTGCATTTGACATAAGTGTACTATTAAATTAGTACTTTTGCTAGGGATATATAATTTAAAAACCCATATAGTTGCAGCACAACAGACTAATCTTGCTGATTTGTATGAAATGAAAGTATGAAATCCAAGACCAAAAACCAGCATCTTCTTGACCAGAAATCTGAAGTCATGAGTTATAGATATTGTTATGATTAATCACAGTCCGTTTATCATTGTGACAGAGGGACTGTGTTGTAAACAAACCCACCGGAGTTGTAGATTTCCAAAGTTGAAAAACCAACAGAGCTAAAATTCTTTCTTTCCGACAGCAATCTCCTTACATCAGGAACTAGTAAATTAATAGACAAATCAATAGTGAATTCATGAGACGTAAATTTACATCATGAATTCACTATTTATATTGTATTCTTCGTACGTGCCCCTGTTATGATTTTTGGGTCTGTCGCACAAAGAATTGTCAAGTTTGAATATTGTAATGTATATTGTAATTACAGTAAATTATGATACTTACTATAAGAAAAAAATGTCTGCACATATATTTGTTTAGTGGAAGGTTATTGGCAAGTGTAGTGACAATACGAAGTTAATAATATATGTACATGCCGTATGAAGTTAGTTTGCAAAATATTGGGACTTTTCAGTGTAGCCCACTACACACGTACAGTGGATTCTTGTCTTCCTCTCGATAGCCTAGGTGTTATTAAAGTGGCTTCCTTCAAAATCATCGAAGCCATTGTGCATTTATCAATGCGACGTGTCTATGGTTAGGACCTGCACCATCACGACTGTAGTTTACGCTGAGACGGAAATAAAACTGTTATGTTGAAAAAAATAGCGGGCGTTTTGGATTTCCAAAATTCGTTACATCCGGGATATTATTTGTATGAGACTCTTCTTTTGGTGCGCAGTAATGACATCATTGAATGCGCAGTCAGAGAGGGGCGTTAAACCGTCGCCATTTTGGATTGGTTTGGATTTCTTCGAAGGGGAAACAAGTCAATTATCGGCGTAATATCAAGACCATCCTAGGTTTACATAACTTGATGTTATTTCTTAGGCATTCCTTTATTACTCAGTAAGGAATTAGAGGACTTAGTTTTTGTATCAGGCCTTCTTGTTACACTCAAAGGCCGATTTATATCACCCATACCAGGGATCAGAGTGCAGGGTGACAGGGAAGTCTTTGCTTGGTTTCTCCTCTTAGGTGATCAACGAAGAATATATAATGGGTACTAAGGACGACGAGTACGATTACTTGTTCAAAGGTAAGTACATGTATTGAGGACATAAATCAAAATTATTTGAGTGTAATTGTGAATTCATCACACCAGTAGAAAATATGATAAAATGACATAAAATCAGTTGTTGTACAAGTTCAGTGAAACGTAGACTGCCATGGCGTCATCTAGTCGTTGATCCCAACGGCCAATGATCACAGATATAAATAGTTTGCGTCGACGCAATTTAGTCTGGTGTGAGATTGTTACTTTTCACTAATTTGTGTACGTAATGAACGCATACCTTGTGATGATGTCTCGGCACAAAGTGCTTATTTGTACGACAGACAACTTCCGTGTTTACATAGATTTCAGTTTAATTGAAACGAAATGTTGACACTTGAATTCATCGCTAAAAATTGCCGGTGAGTCACCGGTTCCAGCGTGTCAGTTGTGACCCGATGTATTTAGCTGCCAATAACCTCCGATTTATTTCTCTTTACTTCACCGACAATTTGACAGCTAATTCTATTGAGTATAATGCTGGGTTTGAATAAAAAGTACATTGATGATTGAGTATTGTATATTGTTCTGAGAGTTATGCGGTCATTCACAGACTCACAAGACGACGGTTACACCCCCTGACCCCGCCGTACTGCACCCATATCACATTCCTGTGAACAAACTTTTATGACTATAGCTGAGAATTTCGAACATGCATAATTTGCAACGTCTGTTTGTATATGAATAGACATCCATGATATATTTTAAGGCATTTTCTTCAATGATGATCGTCAACATTTTCTGAGTACAATTCAGGACAATTGACCAGTTTGTTTTGTGACATAACTGATGTGATGGCATTTAGCATACATGTACATTAAAACTAGACTTTAATTCTAACCATCATTGTAGTTGGATATGCATATGACATTCAAAAAATGAAGACAATGTCAACTTTAATAGAAACCTTGTCTCCTACGATTTGAGATGAATAACACGCCTTCAAGATTGACACTCGTCCATTCAATATACATATGTTGGATGGAAGGAAATCACATAAAACAAAAAAATACAATCCAAAATTACCCCAACTTGTACAGTTTCAAGATTAAATCATTACACATAGTAAAATGCAATACAAATCCAGACTGTATTAGTATTACAGATATGGTCAAGTTGTATACATTTTAATGTTGACTGATGTTGAATATTTTCGTAAGTTTTAGGGGTAAGACAACCAGCATTCTATGTTTCCTTTCTAAAGTTCCAGGTCAAATTATAGAATTATTGTGGAGAAAAAAATTGGGGTTTGTTATTAGATCAATGATCATGGTATTGTATGACAAGGTCCAGGGTTTTATCTGTACACCTTGTGCTATCAATGTAGTGATGAGTCTGAGTGAACAATTCATTGTTAATATTAAAAGATTGGTTAGAGATAGCAAATAGGTGTGGTACATGTTTGGTGTTTGTTTAGACCGTCATTATTTGCATTAGTCACCAAAAAGCCTCTGTTGTCATCATCATCAAAAAAAACCCCTTGTTATTTGAAAAGACATTTTGCCACTAAATTATGTATTTTCCATGAAAAACTTGAAGTTATATGAATCATGTGAATCATATCAAAGGTGTCGATTTTGTTCTTATTACTTGGCAAAGTTTTGAAATACTGAAGTGAATAAACTTTGGAAAATTAACATTTCGCAATTATTTAAATCTGCAGACACAGGTATTCAAGTTTTTAAGGTCAGGGAAAAATTGATGTAGTAACATTGAAGTTATAATTGTAAATGTCAACTTGATGCTTGCCCTACACTTATCTGCATGTAATTGATAGAATATTTGTATTGTCGCGTATAGCTGGCAGTTTTGTAGTGCGTTCATGTTGAGTACTGATGCAAGAAAAGGAACCCCAGGCCATTTATTAAAGTTACGCACAGAAACATGGCACTATGCACATAAGCTGTGTTGATGGAGATAAAATATGATGGTGATTTTATGAGGGTTATGAATACTCAAAATAACATGAGTGGTGTTCTAAAATAGAGTGTATAAGTTGCAGGGATACCCATCATTGTTGTTATCATGGACAACCTTTGCCTTGCATTATTTGACATTGTTGAAATCACCTTATGTCCAAGTACACTGTCCATAAATGTATTATCACAGGAGAGATTCAATGAACATGCATGTAATCAGTAGGTTTGAAATTCTTTGGGAAGATTTCTTGGCGAGTATACTAATATTGTACTTATAGACGGACATTAATTAATGAATTAGAATAAAATTATGTATGATGTATTTTACCATAAGTAATACTAATATAGAAATTCTTGTAGACTACTTTCTTTGTACATTGTAATTACAAATGTAAGACACCCTGTATAAGAATTATACAATAGTTTGATATTTACTTATGAATGCATATTTGTAATCATGTGCGTGATTCTCTATAAAGGCAGTTTAAATTGCAATTTATACATGCATATACATGATGTATATGAAATGAAGACATTGTATTGTACATTTCATATGTGTAATTTTATGTACATTTCATCACATACCGCTGGGAATTTCACTATCCGGGTGTTGAAAATTGGATGAAAAGACAACAAAGTGATTTACCGTGTATCATTTTGCCTATAGGAAATCAAACTGTTAGGTATGTGCATAAAATCTGATATATGGTAGTAGAGAAGGAAATAATAATTGATTGTACATTTGTATTTGTTAAAGTTTGTTGACCTTTTGTGGAGAAGGTCACATGATTTTGCTGTATACAGTGTATAAAGTTGCAATGAATTTTAATCCGTATCAGTGCTATTGATTCATTTGCAGTTGACAAGTCTCTTGTATTCATTACCATCACTGCGAAATGTATGTACAAAATAATTTGTGCAGTTGTTGTTTGGAAAATTGTTACGTGCATTGTATATGTTTGTCGTAAACAGTGGTGTCTACAGTTTGTTGGGAAACTCTTTCAGATGTGATATTGATGCTGTTTCTGATGAAGTGGGGGAGTTCATTTCACGTAGATCCATAATTTGTGTTTACAGAAAACTGAAATTGGTAAATTTGAAATTATACTAGTTTCTATACTGGTAGAATTTCACTAGAACTCATGCTGTTGAGTCAAATAGCAAATCAAGAGTTACCAACACACGTTAGGCGTTAGGGCCAAAATAAGGGGAAAGGTCACACATACCATCAGACACCAAATAGCCAGCCAGGGTTCTGCAAATGCCAAATCCGAGCAAACTACATGTTAATGGAATGGTCAGGAAATGCTGATATAGGATATGTCCATGAACAATTTATTTATACTCAATAAAAATATATTACTATTTTCAATGAAAATGTGTAATGGTAATAACTGTACTGCTTTATGCAAATGCAAGCGATCATTGGTTTGACGATGTCATCTAATTTATTGTACATACAACATTCATGTACTTCTCCTTCTCAAGATTTCCAAGGGCAAATGTACTTACACTAATAGAGTGCTTGAAGTATTTGTAGTGTCTTATCTCAAACTCTTTGCTACTGTAGGGTATTAAGTAGCTGAGGGCTGAAAAAGGAAATTCCTTGCATCTTGAGGAAGCAAGATGGCATGGCTTGATTTTGATGATGAAAAACATGTAATGTTTGTTCATGAAGAAGTGTATTGGTATTATAGATACAGGTACATGCATGTTCATACTCAACACACTTGACAATTCTGGCCACAGAAATGATCTTTTGTGTGTGAATTTACATGTGAATGAATGTGAATTATGGAACTATTCCAAAACTGTTTTTGATGAGGTTAAGAAAATGGCAACGATAGGAGAAATTTTGTGCTGATATTGTAATTTAGCAATGGAACCTACATGCATAAGTCACAGGTACACTGCATATATATGTGACATACCATGGGAAGTTTGATGGATTTTATGCAAATAATGCCCCTAGACAATGTCAAAGTACGTTTTGTATGAACATTTGTATAGACATTTGCATGTGTTATGTAGTGTTACACCACTGTATATACCTGTATTCATGGGTTCTGAGGATGTAACACTGTGAAATGTTATAATGTGATGTATACTTGTAAGGCTGCTCTGCAAAACATGGAAATGATGGCTTGGTATGTATTTGTAAACCTGGCTGTGTTTGACTGTTGTAGAAATGGGGAATGCTGCATGTAACACTGATATGACATAGGACTTTCACTGAACACAGGAAAGGTTGACAATCTCTTGGGAGTCTGAAGTTAGCTTCTCAGCTATGAATATGAATGAGTAAAAGGAAGTAGTTTAGTCAGTCATTTAGGAATTGGCTGTACAAGAATGTTTGTCATGCAAACAGTGTACTTAGAGGAAGTAGAAATTCTTCCAGTGTACATGTGGAAGTAATATGTCTAGATAAATTTCAGACTTGAATATTGTTCATCTACATCTACATGTACCTGTAATAGAACCAGCTTTGTGAATAGACAACAAAATACAAACCTGTGTACTATATCCACCTGTATATGTAAGAACATTAAATTTCTAAAGCTATTATAAATTGATAAAACTGTGTGTTTTAGGAGTATTTATACCAAAATGATTTGAGAAAAGGGGATGTTGCAGAGGGTGTTGACAGGGGAAGTGATAAGTCGTGATACCTGTATTTACATGTGTTTGATATCTCCAGTATTTTATCACCGTTCAATGATGTACTTGTATATAAATAATTGCTACTGTCACACTCCTGTCAGTGCTCTTGGGAAAAATTCAGAATTTTTCCTTGATTTATTTAATATTACCATGATACTCAAATGATAAGACACAATGTACATGTATGCATGTTTGTCATAGGGGTGAAGGCTGTTTGAAAAATTATGCCTTGTTCAAGGACTTAGTATTAGTAAGATTATGTTCTGTCAGAACTGATAAATTTATCACTGCCAATGATGTATCTATTAGATGTGCGAGCCATGAATAGTGCAAGGTAACTGAATTGGTAAAATCTGTCTAGCATTTTCGGAATAATTGATGAACATGCACGGAGTTGTATGGGCATACATTTGGGATTCGTTTGCTAAGTTACAATAGACAAGAGAGAAATCATAATTTTTTTTTTAGAATATTGAAAATAATATGTACATGTAACAAAATTATTATAATAACAATTGTACATGTATGATACATAAAGCTAAAAAATGAATGTGTCTGGATATTTCATTGTATTTAAATATTTTGTGATTTGAGAAGGATGCACTCTTTCTGTATTGCAAGTTATGAAAGTAGTTTGCTCCAGAAATCACTAGCAGACAAGACTTATGTATTAGTGTACAGTATTTGATGTGCACGTACACACTAATGCAGCTTGTCTGAGGAAATTACTGTACTGTTTGGAATGTAGAGTAAATGTGGCAGTTGATGGCCTTGGGTAAGAAGAACTCTACTTCAAGGACAAATTGATGATATCGAGCAATGTTTATTTCAGTTATGATGGATTTCAGTTTTTTTCGGTGACAGGTCTGACACTTCACGAAATATATCAGAATTCATCTTATATCATGCGTGTCTTTTTAAAAACCAAATAGTGTACTTTTGCTGAAATTTAGACATGTTAGAAGAGGAGGGAGAAGTCTTGTAGAAATTGAGGTTTTATAAATGGCATGTATTTCGCTAGGTTTTTAGAACCCAGTCCCAAGGGATAGAGAAAAGGAAATAGGGTTAGAATTTACACTGAAGGACAAGTGTCTAGTCAAATATCTACATTGTCCAGGAAATGTGTACATTTATCTATTAAAGTGCTGGAGTTGGAGAAAACATCACTGTAAATAGTGAAAATGATGCTTCACACTATTTGAAATAACCATTGGTGTGAAATCGTTGCTGTAACAGAAGTGTTGGTGTGAAAAAGGGTATTTGAAAATGAAAAGAGACAAGTCGTTACATAATTGAGTTAACTGTGTTAGATCTAGTGAGTAATGGGGTGTCTTAAAAGCCAACACTGATAATGTAAGCTATTTAAAGAGAACACGTAATGATTTAAAATGCCCTGATATTTGATATATTGAACAAAATTCGTTCCAGAAAATAACAAATTTTGGCTCAGGGTAAGAACAAAATCATGCAATCTGAATATGTAATTAGGATATGCAAATTTGGTACTGGCTCAAGGTAATAATTACATATTCATTGCTTTTGAATGATTTGGGTATTTCTTTGTGCCTACATAATGTAACTCCCAATGTGATGATTATATTATGAATATTTTGATTTCTAATCTAATTATAGATTGGTATTTTCCCAGTAATTACAGGGTAAATGCTATAATTATTATGCTTAGCCAGTCTGTAGTTGCTGGTGGCAAGATAAAAGTAAATGGGAGATCTTATCATATATATGGCCTAATAGGTTTTATGATGTTATATTGTTCAGCCAATAAAACTTGTACAGACACAAGAGAATGGGGAACCTCAGAGGGTATGAAAACATACAGAATGAATCAGTGTTGCAAAGAACTGTACTTTGTCAGTTTTAGAATTGAGGAGTCGATATTGAATATTTTGCATGAATAGTAAATGATACTGTGAAGTTTGTATACTCTGTTATACATGTAGATTTTGCTTCAGTCACTGTACCTTTAAAATGGAAAATAACAATTTCCAGGGTATTGTGTATTAACAAATGGATCTTCACTTATATGTATGTACATGTCCTTGTTGTTTTTGCTTTGGTTGGGGAACCCTGGTACAGAAAGACTGGTGAACCTGGCAAATTTTCCCATACAGTGTACCACAACGTTGGTGTGGAACCATGATAAAATGACTGGGGGGAACTTGAGTAGATCTTATCTGCTTTTGGCCTTTCATAAAAACACTGGTACTAAATTGAATTACAATGCAGGGCTTGAAATACAATAGTCAAGTCAAATAGAACCACTACATCATCATGTTTCTGACTACCAAATTTATACATGTAGGGTGGTAGTCTGTGAAATCAATAGAAAATTATAGTTGAAACTGTTCATTTGATAAAATCAGGCTATCCAGTAGAAGTAGCCTTGCAGTCCTGTGCCTTCAATTCCTCTCCTAACCATAATCCCGTCATTTTGTTTCTGCTTCAGTTGTGTTGATTGGTGACTCAGGAGTGGGAAAGAGTAACCTCCTATCCAGATTTACAAGAAATGAATTCAATTTAGAAAGTAAAAGTACCATTGGTGTAGAGTTTGCTACCCGTAGTATTCAAGTAGATGGCAAAACAATAAAAGCACAGATATGGGATACAGCCGGTCAGGAACGATACAGGGCCATCACTAGTGCGTAAGTATTTATTTTACAAGTTGATTTCATGTAGTATATACAGTGCGCAAGCACTCGCTTTACAAGTTGATTTTACAGTACAATACGGGCCATCGTTGGTACATAAATACTCACGGTACAAGTTGATGTCTGTAGGAATACAGGGCCATTATTAGTACATAGATACTCACTTTACGGGTTGATTTCATGTAGCAGTTTGTGTGATAAATGTGAGAGCCTAAGGCTGCTTAAGTTGTAGAGGGGTTATTGTAAATGCATGCAAGCCTTCATGCTTGTGGAAGGTATATGAATTATTTATTGGATCACTTTTTTGCACTTTTATGAAAAGTTAGTATTTCTATAGTGTAAATGTTCCAGTCTGAATGTACCTGTATGAACATTGCACTATGAAAAGGGTTCAATTGTGAGAAACATCCCTAGGGGGGTGTGACACCATGTTGAAATGCAAACAGGGGGTGCCAATCTACATTTGAAGACCTTGATGCTGGTTATACATGTAGAAAGTCTGCAAAGAACTGGCCTGAGAATTGATTTCTTTTTTTGTGTTCTTTCTTGCAGATACTACCGTGGTGCTGTTGGTGCATTACTTGTTTACGACATAGCCAAACATTTAACTTATGAAAATGTAGAGAGATGGTTAAAGGAACTGAGGGACCATGCAGACAATAATATAGTTATTATGCTAGTGGGCAACAAGAGTGATCTTCGACATCTTAGGGCAGTACCCACAGATGAGGCAAAAGCATTTGCAGGTAAGATGCGTTCTGTAGTCCCCCTGTATTGCACCCGCCTACAACCCCAGGTAAGATGTGTTCTGTAATCTCTCCCTGCATTGCCCCACCTACATGTACAACTCCTGCTCCCACCCCTCTATGCTAGCACCTTCTCATGCAGGTAAGGTGTGTTCTGTAATCTCCCTGCAGTAGTGCCCCCACCTACAACTCCAGCTCCCACCCCTTCTATGCCAGCACATTGTCATGTGGTCTATGTCCATTTTGCTTAGGGGATGCTCATTTCAAAATTATACTGTAGACATGTGCTTTGAAAGTCCCAGCTCTACTTATGATTAAAAATTTGGATGACAAAGCTAGAGAAAAAGGTGCTTCTGAACAAAAAAATGGTTGTATGTAATCCTCATGAATCTTTGATACGATAACACTAATGTGAGAACCTTAGATAGTAATATTTTAAATTGAAAGTAGTTGCCTTACTTCAACTAAAAATTTGAAAAATTCATGATTTGAAAATCTCAAGCAGAGTACTACATACAGGAGGTAGAAGACAAGAAATGATATGAAAAAATGATGTCCCATGCAATTAGCAAATTGATGATAACTAAATGTATAAGAAATGTACTTTCAAGTGAAAAGGTTCCCGACTTGAAAGATGGATGTACTTTTGAGTAGAATGCTTGCTAATGGCTTCCTTTTGTACTAGTAATGGTGTATGCAAAGTCTAGCTTATGTAAGTACACCATGTAAAATCTGTAGTCTCTGAAAAGGATTAGTTCACCACGGAATGTAGGTTTTGTCTACACCATGGTGGCAATGTAGAAGAGGTTTAGTAATCTCCAGTAAGGGCTATTGTTCTGGTTTAGCTATTTAAATGAAAAGATATGCAGTTTTAGGTGTGAGGTATCATGTAGACCGAAATATTGTCAACGTTGTGTAATTATCTTTAATAATCTAGTGTTGATATGTAGCATATGGTTGACAGAAGCACCAACAGTGATGAATCTGTCTGTCTAGTTGTCATGGTGATCAAATCTTTCAGTCTAGTTGTCATGGTGATCTCTTTCCTCCTCACCCCTGAAGACATTCTTGGCATCAATAAAGAGTATTTTCAAGACTTCAAATTGTGACATCCTTGAATTGTTGTGTCAGAGGCCAAGAAATTGTTTTCATTGTCGTTTTACTGCGAAAGCTGATAATCTTGTCTAAGTTAGAATTTTGGGTTTGATGTGATGAAAATCTTAGATAATACTGTGGAGTTAATTACAATATGTTAAATGTTGACACAACACTGCTGGGTTATTACTTTCAAAGTATTAAAATTCAGTGCTTGTCATGTATGCATGCCCAGGTGATGTACATTTTGTTTGTTGACAGACATTATGCATTGCCTCGCAGTCACTCTTACCCATCGCAAGCTCTGACCACCATCATTTGCATGAAAGTTCACTTTGAGGGAAAGGTCTTTTGCAAATTTGTAAATTTTTGCCCAGCAGCAAATGTTTGTTTGAGCGTCCGTACATAGAAGTACTGGGTAGATTCCCAGTTTTAGACCCAGTGGCAAATGTGTATGAATCAGACAAACGTTGCAGTATTAATTGAACAGTAATTGGTTATGTATATTTGTGACTTTAGTAATATTATTTGATGAGTGAAGACTTTTGTGAAAGTGCCATGAAATTTAGGACTCAAATTGTCTCTCCTAATCATGTTTTTTTTCTTTTTTTTCTTCCTCTCCAGAAAAGAACAATCTTTCTTTCATTGAGACTTCAGCACTGGACTCCACAAATGTAGAAACAGCTTTTCAGAATATCCTCACAGGTGAGTCTCTTCAGAATGAAGTTTTGTCTCTCTACTTCTCCCCCTCCCCCCTATGTTCTAATCCTTGGCTGTAACAGCATTGCCTTACAGTGTATTTATAGCATGCAGAGACTGCCTGAGCCTTCATTGTGTTACGTGTTTCATATGTTAGGTACACAGAGAACATGGGTTGGTACAGTAATATTAAAAGACACACTCACTGCTAAAAGTACTTCAATATTTTCCATATAACTTTCACTACTGCATGGTATGTGCAGTTTTCATGGGTATGCATTCATGCTCATGACATTGTAATGCAGTTGCATGTCGTGCACAAGTTTTTTTTTTTTTTTGCCATTCCTTGCTTTTCCAGTTTTTTCTTCTTTTTTGTTTTGCCCTTCACTTTTTGTGATTTTGTGTCGTCAATAAATTCCTCATTTGTCTTCATTTATTTTTATTTTTCCATCTGCATGTGTTTTTTTTTCTTTTTCCAGAAATTTATCGCATAGTGTCACAGAAACAGATCCGGCAAGGGTCGGGTGAAGCTGACGATCTCAAAACTGATAACACCAAACCAATCCACATAGCACCAACGGAAGATGACTCTAGCAAGAAGAAAAACTGTTGTCAGCCTTAAAACCATGTTTGCTCAGCTCATCCAACTTGCCCACCCCCATCATTCCAAATGCTTCAGTCCATGTTGTTATTGACATGCTTGATGTCAATGTGTATTGCTATGTAAATAGAGAGAAACCATTTTACTTGTGGGGGTGATTGATCACCTTGGATTATTTTTTTGGGACGATGGGGAAGGGGAAGTGACATTTGATACTGTCGTTTCTAGATATGAATGTCAAGTTGGCAATTGTGCATTATACATATAATAATGAACTTTTTTTGCCCACCATTTTAGTCAAAAATCAATTGTAAAAGAAAGGGGGAACAATTTTTTTTTTTGAAAATATGTTTGAATTGAAATATCTGTGTCTTCTTAGTGATTTTCTCGACCTTCTCTGGGGTAATTTGTTGCAGAAATTTACCACATTGTGTCACAGAAACAGATTCGTGATGGGGGAAGTGGCGAGGACTCCCCCAGCAACAACGTGGAAACCATTAACATTGACAAAACTGTCGACACAGAAGCAAAGAAGAAAACCTGCTGCCAGAACTAGAGTTTGCACCACAAGTAGCAGAACAAAATAAGAACAGAGAAGTTTGTCCTTTTCTTTGTAATATTATCATAGAATGAACACGTGGCAACAGATATTATCAATCAGGGTCAAAAAAGCTGGAAAGACGAGAAATCAATTTTTTTTTGAAAAGTCAAGATAAGTCACACTTGTGATTAAAACTGTTGAACTGTAAAGGTACATATTTTTCATGTGTTCTCTCACCTTTCCAGCTTCCATGATCCAATTATCACCTATTTAAGAGAAGAGCATTTAAATTCTATAATGGTAAAGACTAAGTGGCTTATACCAACACCAGGCCAACAAGTTGAGATCTTTCTACGTGTATATGTAACATGAAAACACACTGATTCTGTGTTTTCACAAAAAAATAATGGTCTCAGTGGACGTATATGTAATTTATGTTAATCAGCCTCTAGGCCAGTCAGACTGTTTTGTGTGTATAGCGAAAAAAAACCTGTAGTGATCTGTATTACAGTCTCTGTAGTCATAGGGCAGATGTACTTTGATTGGGAAAACCTTTGTCATGTGAATATGTGTGTGTGTTCTTTGAAATAATAACTTGTACATCCTATAGTTCATTTCAACTCTTGAATAATAAATAGTGCTTACATTTAATTACCAGTCTGTGGTTGTGGAGTCAACGTGTTCGTGCGTACTTGCGTGTCACACATCAAAGACACGACAGATGTTTTGCATCAGTTCTGTCCTTTTATTGCGCCGAGATGCATATCTATTTTTAGCACTTGCGAAGGATTATGTGTTGCACTGGTGGCGGTCACCTCATTTAAGTCGTAGGGGAGGTAGGGATCTGTGATTCGTCAATCGGTGTCAGGTAGGAAATGAAGCTAAATGTAATGCAGGCAAATGTCATATCCTTTTGAAAATGGACATGGTTCTGGTCGTTTGCAGTCTTGCACGACAGTTTGTCGACCAGCACAGTTAGCAGTCCTGCATTACAGTTAGCAGCCCTGCATTACAGTTTACAAATACCTAGATTGAACAGATTTGTCATTTCTGCTTACATAACCATGTAAGTTTGCGCTTGTGGTTATGTTAGCAAAAACAACGATGGCTCTTTCAGTCTAGCAGATACCCAGTGATGATTGTGTTGAATTCAGTATGTGTGATATTATTGATACAGAATTTCGTACTGTCTGCACAATTCAATACAGGTAATGTTTTGTACTCCCATATGAAGACATTTTTACTACAGTGAAAATCATGATGTAACCCAAAACCTCAACAACAAAATACCATGTTAGAAATTATAGTGCTATGGACGATTATTTAGACGGGAACCACAGACTGGCTTTACAAAACCTTTCTAAATAGTCTGCCCTCTAGTGTTGAACTAGAGTAGTGATGAGTATCTACACATACAGCAGTGCGTATCTAGTTTATCAGGTGATGAGAAAAGATAGTAGCAGATAATTTCACTCTAATCATTGTTAAGATTAAAAGCATAATTTGGCGAGATTCCAGTCTCTTTCTGGCAAGCCAGAACATGCATTTATTGGTACAAGGATAAATGATGACAAAAATTCATCTTGGAGGGAACGCAACAAAGCATTGCTGTAGAGAAGACATCGTTTTATGATAATGTCCATTAGCTTCATCACTAGAGGGCGCAATCACTGGTAAAGGCTATTGTCATGATCACATTAAAGGATTCGGGAAATTTGTAAATTATCCAGCACATTGACTGTGAAAATGAATGTGTGAAGTTTCTAATGGGGATGTCAGGAAAATTTCTAGTATTGAATATCCAAGTCCTATATCTAGTGGGCATGAAGTTTTTCCCAGTGTTATTTCAATGAAAGTTTGTCGACTTTTACACTAAGATGTGCATCTTTTGGCATAGGGATATCCTATACCCTCCCAGTTTAGAACGGAACCGACCTGCAAACCTCTCAAATTTGACAGCAGCAGCTTTAAACTTCTATGTGTACGTGTGTATGTGATTTATGTGTGGTTCCATTCTGATTAGTGGTCTGATCTCAGTGTCGGTGTGTACTGTGTGGATATGACGTCTCGCAGCCTTGCAGTTGATATTTTATTTCATTACACTGTCCGGAAACAGTCTCGCAGCCCACCAACAAGCTCTTCCCAAAGCTAACTTTTTTTGACAGATGAATACACTTGAGAAAATAGGAAGGAAGTGTTGCAGATGACCATTACATTCATAATTAGTAATGCCAAATTTTGAATTCGCACATTTCACCTTTCTTGATGATGGATGCTAAACTATGAATTTACTTGGGTAAAGAATCGAAAACTGATCGAATAAACCTTGTAGTTCTAAAGTATTGAAGTGCATGTCATAGAGGTGAGTCATTCCCAAGGGTGTGACTCCATGCTTAATGCATACAGGGGGTGCCGCTCTACATTATGAAGAACTTGATGGTGGTCCTAGAAAGCTAGCAAAAGAAACACATTCCACAATAAGCACTGCGTGATTGAACTGCACAGTTGCCCGGAGATGCATGTCTTCAGAAGTTATACTAGTTGTACGATTTTTTTCAGTGTCGGTGTTTAATAATCTCTCTGCACCAGTGATTTTGAGAGTCGTTTAATTGATGAGTTTTGTTTGTTTGCTAAAATGATGCAATGAAATGTTCAGATATGGAAAACAGTTGCCTAGCAACTTTAGTTGAGTGATTGATGAGTATAAGATCTCAGTGTGACTATAAAGTTTGAGGTGGGGGAGGCATGCCTAGAAATATGTACAAATTTTGTCAGCTATATTTGCTATGCTTTGACGCATTTCATTTTTTATATAGAAATTATTTACAGGGATTTGAATTTAAAATGTTCACAGTTTTAGTATCTGCTCTGAGTTTACACAGCTCTTTTCTTTTTCTTAGCAATCAGTCTTAACATAAGATTATAAACAAAATAGGACTTTTTGGTCATTAGTTTATGAATTAATGCAAACTGTTTTGTGGATTCAGTTATGCAATATCAGTGTCATTTAGAGTTAGAGTGCCCTCACACATCAACCTATTTCACTGTAGTATGCAGTAGCACAGTTGTGGCAAATAAAACCAAGGATGTCAGAATGACATGTACCTTGCAGTCGTTTGTGTTATCTCTGACAATATCCCATATAAAGTTTCACATCAACACTAAGATAGGGATACCTGTACCTATTGTACCTCAAGATGTTATTCACCCTCAGATAGGTGTACCCCCTAGGTACGTATGAAATGAGACTACTTGTTTTTCTGCCAAGGTGCATGATACTAGTAAACCAGTGTCTCCAAATGGGATTACAGACAAATTCACAGACCTTTTCAATAAATTGCACCCCCAAGTGGTGATGTATAGCAATGAAATGGACAACAAGATGAATGGTATTTTGTTATGTAATCTGCATGACTAACAAAATCACAGCTCTCAATGGCAAAAAAAGATTCAATGAGATACTTTTTTTCATGGAAGCTTGATCTCAAATTTTATGAAATTGGTGTCTCCAATTCCGTCAGCCATTATCAATATTGCAAAGCTTTACACTTTCGGGGCGCTTTGTTTTCGATTATGTCGAGCTCAGATTACATTCAAAACCATTACTATTCTTGAAACACATAGGATTTACAAAGACAGGAATGCTTCTTGCAAACTGTCTTGATGTGTATATTTCAACCAAAAGATCGCTCTGGCATGTAATTCTGTATTAAAACAGTCTAGCAACTTGCTGACTGTAATGCATCATATTCCAGTCACCTTTCTGTTGTTGAACAGCGCCCCCAGTGGCCAGACTATACAATCTTTCGAATTCAGAAAATTGGAATATGATGGTTTGGCACACTTATTTAATCAAACATGACAAATGTTAGATCTGTGATACAAAATTGAATCTCTGTTGATTGAATAATGTACTTGTATTCTCAAATGTACACTTTAAAATGATTTCATAATACCTGACGAAATGTAATTATTGTAAATTCATGATCTTTGCTTACCTATCAACTTTGCTAGCATTGTATTTAGTTAAAATTACACCATGTTGGTTTTCCTTTCATCATAAATTTTAAGTTCTCTTGTTGGATAAAACATAACTAACCTAGTACCTAATGTAAATTTATTTTGCTTGTATTTTTTTTTTCGTAGTCACAAATTACAAACTTATTAAGAAACAACAACCTTTAATATCCCATGTACGTACATCTATAAAATTTGGTGCTTGCATATTCTGAAAAAAACAAACATTTTCATTGAATTGTAAAGTTAGGTCAGATGACCCAACATGGCGTCTTTTAATCTTTATTTTCAGATACATGGCCAAGGCCAATGTCTGCGTAGTATTTGCATTATTTTCATTTATTATTGTTATAAGTGTAATTTGTATTTTTATTCAGAATTTTTGTTTCTTTGTACTATACTATTACTATTACCTGCACATATACATGTTCTGACTATGGAATTAAGCCTCGGCTTTGTAGATTAGGAACCGCTTCTCCAATAAAATTTTAATTCCAGATGAAATTGTGTTTGCATTGTATTTATTCACACAAGGACACAAAACATGTTTTTACAAACACATCCATGATTGAAATCTTGGAACATGCATTTTGAAATATATTTACGAAGAACAGCAATATTCCCTACACTTCAAATAAAATGTCACCCCTCCAATAGGTGCCTTGCAGTGACCCTATAACAGTCTTGTGGTACACGTCTGTGTCAGCAGATGTATCCATTACTATACTGTGCGTACACTGCCAATAAGTTGATGTGGAAACAGACCTGTCACCGAGTCTGTCTTTTCGACATGTGACAGCCTGTGTTTACATGACTGTATACATGGATGTGTACAGGTATTTGCATATACAAATGTACATACACTTAAAAATTAGAGTACCATTTATAATTAAAGCACTGAAATATATACAAATTATACCCTTGCATACATACCTGTGCCAGACATGTTACATGTTCATGAGTACAGCTCTGCAATCTCGCCAAATTTACAGACAATGGATTATAAACCAACCTTTTTTTCAAATACCAGTTTCTGCATTTGGCCAAGATGTTACAGGCTAGGCATGTTCTGTACTCTATCTAGATTTCACACCATTTACATTTCCTGGACAAAAGTTGTGATTTGAGGTGTACAAGACAATTCCAGATTTCATCTCATTGAATTGTGCCTGAATTAAAAAATGATAGTGTAAATTTGGGGGAATAATGTCTACACTTTTAATAAAGCAAAACTAATGTGTTTCTGATAACTCAACCACCCACTGACCCTAAACATTTTTTAAATGCAAAAAGGTAAAATTATGACAATTTGCTTCTATTTCCCTGTAGATTTTCTAGCTAAAGCATCTTTGATTAGTTTAAAAAATAAATCACATCCCATAGAGAAACAATGTTTTTTTTTCAGCCTATAACAGAACAGTCTGCATATTGTGTTCGTCTTCTGAATCACATAATTGTCTATGTTTACTTCTTTTACACATCAGCTGTTACAGAAGTATCGTGACAGAGTATCTTGTCTTTGGGTTGAAGTAATTAAACAAAATGAAAGGTAAAATAAAATGAAATTCTGACCTACCTACCTAATTTTTCTGAAGTTGTGTTATCAGAAACAATCACTTTTCTAAATTTTTGCCGAATGTCATAATGATAATACTATGATAGTAAACCTGTAACATAGGTTTTAGTTGTGCACTAGAAGTCAAGATATACATTGCCTCAATTTTTTTTGTCAATCACCATAAAATTACCTATTCCTGAAATTACTTTATTTCCCCCCCCCTCCCCAGTTAAAATATTTGTGGAAAATGATGTAAAAATTTAATAGAAAATTATTAGTAATTAATCAATTTTTACACACTGTTAAAATAATTATAATTTTTTTTCTTCCAAAAATCTGTACAGTGTAAATCCAAAGTGAGTAACTTCTGTATGTTCCAAATGTTGGAACACTCACATTCAAAGTACTGTTGTCATAGTAATAAATGAACACAACAACAAATAAACTAATGTAGAACACAAAATACATTTTGCTATCAATGTAGACTAGAAGATCAGACATTGTTTCCATTTGTGTAACCATTTGCTACACCCATGACTGGAGAACTGCTGCAGTGCAGAAGATCAGACGTTTTCAATTATGAACCCATTTGCTACACCCATGACTGGATAACTGCTGCAGTGTAGAAGATCAGACGTTTTCAATTATGAACCCATTTGCTACACCCATGACTGGATAACTGCTGTGGCATTTCCATTCTGGTTTGGGGCTTATGATCTGAGTGCATGTGGTTACATAGGCAGAAATAGTGACCAATCTTTCAGTCTACTTATGTCTATCACTTCTACATCATATATCAAATGTTAGTATATATACTGGATAAAAATTGGGATTTTATAAGTTGGAAATTCCAGACAATTTATACTGATAAAATTAAAGTCTGTGCATCTCGAGTAGTACCTGAAGTTAACTGAATCCATCATTATTACTAAACTACACACATAAAATTGAGAAAGATGCTTGTATTTCATGATAAACAACACATTAACCCTGAAATACCCCTGAAATCAATATTTATTAGCCTCTGTCGTAGTTCGAATGCGTGAGCTGGCAAATGTTCTCTTTACACAGCCTGCAAATTTGGCTATTACATGTAAAACACAGTGATTTTCATGGATATTATGCGTAGAAGCTGATTGGTTCAATAAGTCACATGATGCCTATGTTATGTTGATTAAGTCATATAATGCCTGGATGCGACTGTCAGCTGTATATGGAATATGACCTTGTACAAATAACCTTGAATGTCAACATGTGATATGCTAATTTTATGCTAATATGTACTTATCCTAGAGGCATGACCAAAAATACTGATTTTTCAATACCAAGTTTGCAGGCTGTGAGGTGACGACACTTGCTAATTCAACCATCCAGCCATCTATGGAGGTTCTCCATTATGTTTATATGTAAAATAGCAATACACATATTTCCACTGTTTATGACTAATTCTAACACTATTATATTAAATACCTCTCTACCTATTCCTTACAGGAAATATTTACATTTTAACCCTAAAATTTGAAAGCTCATAAAATAGAAATGCCCTTGGAAGTTTGATCTGATATTACAACAAAAACATATTTAAAATATTTACAATAATTTTACATCCACTCATTGTGTCAGTCAAACATATTAAAGTGTAATTTTTCTCTGGTAATTTGAAAAATATTTAGTAAAATTCTGAAACTACAGAACAATCACATTAACATCACCTGTATGACAAGCTAGAAATTTTTCAATGAAAATATAAGATTGAAACTTGTATTGTTGTACTCCAAGGCATGTGTTTAGTTTCATGTCATTCTTGAAGTAGACGAGTCAAAAACAGCCATCGTATTTATTTTGTACTATGATATAACTTGTACTTATTTATATTTGCAATATGGTTTACCTTCAACTTGACATATATATATATAACTGACCCGATGACACTCTGTCAATTGGGCGAATGCTAGTCTGAACTTCGGAAACCCATTGAGTTGAGATTTGTTGAGACCTTCCAATTTTCATTTGTGTTACATAGTTGGACGTGTCATGAATTCATGGCATCCATTATTGCTGGCTGGAGTCAATATTTGAATGTTTACATGCTCTACATCTGGTCTAATAGTCCCTATATGAATACTGACATACAGCACATCTGGGTTTAATACATGCTTTACTTGAATATATACATACCACATCTGGTTTTTGTCTCTAACTAAATTTTAAAATACTGCACTGCATCTTGATTTGATCATAATTTGAATATTGATGCACAGCACATCGGAGTATAGAATTTTGTTTGTATAATGCTTGGTTAATTGATAGGCATCCAGACTCCAATTTTGAATCATTTATTAGTTATCTCAAAAGTGTTAGAGATATGGAAATTAGCTTTGTAATAATCTAAACTTAATATATATACACATCCCATGTTTACATCTGGTTTTGCTCATTTGAATAATGATATGGATTAGCATATTGATATATTTGCACCTGGGGTTAATCTCTGTTTACTATGATAATATGTTTGGTATATATATGTTGACTCTGGGGTATTCAAGCTAATAACAAAATTTGTTACCATGACAGCAAAACTATTTTTTGACAAAATGTCATGAAATTGTAATCAGTGTTAACGTTTACAACATTTAATTGTAAACAACATCATTCATGGATCAAAGTGATGTAAGACATACATTTGAATATTACTTATTCTAAGCCTTCTGATTGGTTGTCAAATACTGGGTTGTCATAGGCTGTTTTAAGTTCAGATTGGTCATCATTTATAGCATTAGTATCTATATGGTTATCATATATTACATTATCAGGACTTGACTGGTTGTCACTGGCCTTGTTGACATCTGATTGGTCATCATTAGGAAGATTGACATCTGATTGGTTGTTGTGAGCAGGAGAAACTTCTGATTGGTCATCAATTGTGGGATTAACATCTAATTGGTTGTCATTGGCTGGAGTATCTTCTGATTGGTTGTCATTAGCTGGATTGACCACTGACTGGTTGTCATTACTTGCTTCCCATTGTTGTTCATATGATGGATTGGCATGGTCTTGGTTGATTGGTGGAGGGACACTCAGTGGTTGATTCTCTGTTTTCTGGTCCACTGTGTTTTGTCCCCACACTTCGTATTGTCCTGTTGATTTGGTTGTGGGTACACGTGATGGTTGACGAGTGAGGACATCATATGCTGTTCCTAGTTCTGATTGGTTATCATTTGCAGACTTGACAGCTCGGTGGTTGTCGTACATTGAATTCACTTTCCCCATTTGCTCATATTGTCCTGGTTTTTTGGTACTTACGTGTGAAGGTACTCTGCCTAGAACATTGTATGCATTACCAGTTTCTGATTGGCCATGCAGTTTTGTGTTTAATTTATCTTCACCTAAGTACGAATACTGATGAAGATCTGGAGACTCCTTAGGCGGTTCTTTGTTGACTTTAAAGCCAACGACATCATACTCACCAGCCAGACTAACTTGATCTATAAGAAAAAGAAAAAGATTGCATAATGTATTATGTAAATTCGATGGCCGAGAGCAATAAAAAAAATGGCTCCTTTCCTTAACCACATGGGAAGTATGGTGTTCTGTTCTGGGCTATCAAATGCATCCAGTCAAGATATTTCAGTTCAATCATAATGTTCTAAAGACAAGTAACTGCCAAACAAACCAGCATGGATATGTAGTGTTTGTAATTTATCAAACCTATTCTAAAAATAAGGGTAGTTTGTCTTGTGTGTGTGTGTTTGTGTGTGTGTGTGTGTGTGTGTGTGTGTGTGTGTGTGTGTGTGTGTGTGTGTTTGTGTGTGTGTGTGTGTGTGTGTGTGTGTGTGTGTGTGTGTGTGTGTGTATGTTTATGTGCGTGTGTCTGTGATTTTCATACTTACTTTGAAGTTTATGAACATTGTTGGTTTTCTGTTTCAGTTCTATGTTGTCATATTGATTTGTCATGGTAGGTTCTAAATATGGTGACTCAGCAGCAACGGCAGCCTGCTTCCTTCTCAAATCCTCCATACTAGAATATGGTGTGTCCAGTTTATGGTAAGGACCATCTTTGAAGCAAGAAAAATAAGCAGTTTTTACTCCTCAAATATGTCAATCTTTTGTTTACATTTAATAATAATAATGCTGGTTTTTATAATAGCGACGCTTTTCCACACTGTGCTCAAAGCCCTGCATGGACCAATAACAGCACATTAATGGCCCTTATACTTCTTCAGCTCCCTGTAAGTGCATAGTATTAAAGCATCATATATACTTCTACATATCCCCAATTATACAGCTGTGTTCAAGTTGACTGGGACACCCATATGGCTAACAACTTGCAAAAGGACTGTTTTTCACTTACTTTTCATTACCTTTAAAGCAGTATATAGTCTGTAAGGTACGCCATGACGGGGCGCCCTCGCACATTGGTCAACCTCTCTAGAGCTGGCCAGTGAGGGCAGAGTGACACGACATATCTTAAAGTCTGATGAAGTATACCTCTCAAAAATGAAATTTCGTTGTTACTTTGTTTAAGAAAATCTGAACTTATTCGCACTTAAACTCAGAAGAAAAACAAGCAGAACATAATATTTCTGAATAGAGCACACTTTCAGTGATCTGGAAATGTATCCATATTAAACTTCAAAATGGCCATCATACACTGTGTTAGGAAAAATACTGCAAACTTGGAAACTCTCACTTGTAAGTATTTTGACTTACTTTGTTGAAAAAATGTGACAATAAGCAGTGGCTAAAATGTCATCTTGTATATAAACACAGTGTACCAGGCTTAGAAACACAGTGTACCAGGCTTAGAAACACAGTGTACCAGGCTTAGAAATTTGTAAACAGTAGTCTTTGAGAACTAGATGAAGAATATAAAATTTTCTATTGACGAAAATATCTACGTTTACAGAAATAGATTATTTGAAAACAAGATGAAGCACATCAAATTTCTGTAACGATTTCTTTATTTGACAATACATTTAATATAAGTGAGTGTGACTCACCTACACTGTTTTCACCTTTACGACTACCTGAGAAATCAAACCGGTTTGCGTTGTCAGGAGGTAATGGGGGAGGTGACAGATTATCTATCTCATCCATTTCAGGAGCTGTCCGAATAAAATCAATCAAAGAAAGGCTTGATTTACATTGTTTACTGTTCTTGTACTAGTGCTGAGCTTGCAAAGCTGTTACGCATCGATGCTATACATCTCTACCTTCAGTGGCGCCATGTTTGCCTTTTTACAGAGTTTACATTACACATTCACCATTATGAGTGGATACTATGACATATAACGTTCAAGGTGTTGATAATAATTAATTTATAAATAGAGTACAAGTAACTAACTCATTTCTGAAATACAATCTGTCAAATTATGATTATGTACAATTCCACCAAAAAGCTAGTTCAGCACATAGACATTTAAAGTTTATAGTTTTATGTTAACCAGCATTCCTGTACATACTTTGTCAAAATCTGTTCCATTGATCTACAAATTTCACCAAACAGGAATAGTTATTAAATTTGTGTAGTTTATGAAAAAAATCTGCTTGTAAATAAAATTCTTATTGATTTATATGTCAACACTATGGTTTTTCAACAAAATTCAACATAGTCCCCACTGAATGCAGAGTTGTGTTGAAAAGCTAAACCGGAAGTTGTGGAGGGCATTGAACTTTTCACAGCATCACAGTGTAGAAACTTGCTGTGCTTGTATATCTAGTTTGACAATTCCCTTTTCTATTGCATTGACTCTTCACTTGGCGGAGTCTATTTGTAATCAATCTACCCAAAATAAACGATGTGTACTCACATTTTACACCAAACGATGAAAGTTCATCATAGATTGGAGCATCAACCAAATTAGGTGTATAGGAGCCCGCTGATCCATCTGAAGTTATTCGGTCACGGCCACCAAATTTTTTTGAAGATTCAAAAAGTGGGTTATCATGCATCATGATGTATGGCTGATTATGTCTTCCATTCCATGGATCTGAAATATTTTGATCTTTGTCAAGTTCTGGTGAAGGCAGTAAGTCCGCCTTGTGCTTCTGTTTTTTATCTCTGCGGTACCAAACAAAGAATACCAGGATGGCAATGATTACCAATAGAATAATAATGGCAATCACAACTCCTATTATCATAGAAGTTTTACTTTGACTGCTCTTTCCAACGCCACCAGGTTTTGGTCCACCTATAAAGATACACAGAAAATATACTTTTAAAGTCATTTTTTGTTGACATTCCTAAGTCTTTATTTGTTTGTCAGTATATCAGTCAAGACTATGGCATGAAAATTTAGATACACTCTTATAAATTGCACTCTACTAATTTATACATAGCAAGTCTATCTGAAGAAAGTTGTGTGAGTGCATGTGCATGTTTATGTGCATGTGCATGTGCACATTTATGTGTGGTTGTTGTATATGCATGTTTATATATATGTGTGTGTTGTGTTGTATGTGTGCAGAGCTAATGATCTGGTCATGTCTATGGGTTGTGTATGTGTGTGTGCACAAATGCATATTTATTTTCTTTGAAGAAAATATCCCAGACAACTAAATAATTGCAAAAAGGTGATAGGTCATGAGTTTATCCTAAAGGCAGAAATACAACAACTCAAAAACAAAAACAACAACAACTTCCTTAACTGTCTAAAATATAAACTCTCTAACCTATATCACACATTTTTCCTGTCCATCCGTCGGTACAATTACATGTTCCTGTCACATGATCACACAGGTTACCATGGCAATTGCATTCTTCGCTACATCTGTAACCATAGTATCCTGGTTTACACACTGAAAACAATTGATGGACTTTTGATTAGAAATGGGGTAAACACAACTCAGAATCTATCTGCATAAAACACTTTACATAATGCTCTAAAACTTTTAGGAGAATGGAGTTAGATAAATAGATATAGTGGATGGCTTTGAGATTTATATAAAATATCTTTGCTATCTAAAATTGTAAATCTCATAACTCCAATGAGTCGATGTCTAAAATGTGTCAATATAATTGGCTTTCCACAGTGACTGCAATACAAGCTTTGTTAAGGTAATAGAGACACTACTGCCAGGTTTCCATAGTAACACCCACCTTCTTTACAAAAGTCTCCCATGTAGCCATCATCACAGAAACACTCTCCAGTCACATGATCACATTCAGTGTTCAGTTTACATGGACAGGCAATACTACAATCTTCGCCATAGTAACCACGAATACAACCTGTTAGAAATTGTTTTTCATTCAAATTGTTCATTTTGTTACAGTAACATTTAAGTATTTAGGTATTATACATGTAAATAATTGAAATCTCTCAGAGAATTGGCTCATAAGGTTGGTACTCAAAAGAAAGTTTCTTGATGATACATAACAATTTGAAATTACATTTTTTATGTTTATGTTTCAGTAATGTGACTGGCAATGAGGTCGTGAACAATTTCTCAAAGATGTTACTCAGCCCAACCCCCTCCCTAGTCTTGGTTACCCAGACTCTCACCACTGGGGGCGCTGCCTATGAGACCGTCACCACAAACGAGCCATCCCCATCATCCAGTTCATTAGGAGTAACTGACAATGATTACTATTGCTCATTACCAAGATGATATGGTGAACAGTGAACAGACATAACTGCATGTCTTAGCTGAACCATGTCCTTCCTTCCTCACTCCATCCCTATCACTGTGTTCCTCAGGAATAACTGCAGTGATTATAAACAGTTGTCTATGACGATATGATGAACAATTTGTCCAAGATGTAACTGAGCTGAAAACATAGTAAAATATCTTCTGTTCACTCATGAAATCTAGATCCAATGTACCCAAGAATCACAGCCATTTAAGAGCATAGGATAGTACACCTTGAGCCAATCTAACAAAAGACTTAGATTCAGTACATATAAGTATATTCTAACAAAAGACTCACGTTCAGTACACCTTGGGCCAGTCCATCCAGGGGAGCACTCACATTCACCATCATAGTTATTACAAGTTGCTCCATTCTCACAATGGTAACACTGCATTGCACAGTCTTGGCCATATGTTCCTACTGGACAGGCTATCAAAAAGTAAAAAATTTATAATATTGAGACACTTTTGTACCTCAGAAATAACAATTCCAAACCTCTACAGTAAATTTGTTCAAGATAACCCATTCTCAGTTAAAATTAAGAAAAAAAATCAACTGCCACTACACATGTTTTTGAAATTGAGGTCAAAATGATATCAAAATTAAGCCATTTTAGAATCCAATATGGCCACTAAATTCTATGTTAACTCTATGGGGAATCAAATTTAACAATTTAGAATCCAATATGGCCACTAAATTCTATGTTTAATAACTCTATGGGATATCAAAATGAAGCCATTTTAGAATCGAATATGGCCACTAAATTCTAGGTTAACTCTATGGGGAATCAAACTTAAGCCATTTTAGAATCCAATATGGCCACTAAATTCTACGTTAACTTTTAGGGGAAATGAAGGATTGTCAATTTCCTTGAAACGAAGATGATGGGCTCATATTTCTTTTATTACATGTATTTCAAATAGACTACGAACAAGCAGTCACATGGTAATTAAATTTGGAGAGATTTATATACACACATGTACCATTAAAACTTTCCATTTCAGGGAAATTACTCCCTGAGGTAAATTCTACCTTAAGTTCAGATTTTGCTATATGGTATGTATCAGAAACTAAACAATTAACTGAAGTAAAAAGCATGATTTTAAATGAAATTGGAGAAGAAAATTCTTACTGTTTTCACAAGAATCTCCAGTAAATCCTGGTAAACATTGACAATCTCCTGTTTGGTAATGACAGACACCATTTTCACATTTACAGATATCGAGACAACCATCACCATAGTAACCAGATGGACATGCTGAAATAATAAACCATAACATATTAAGGAGGGGTATTAATTTATTATTTTACTTTGTTTCATCAGAGGATTCTAATGGTATTATAAATCAAAGTACATTTTTCATAAAATGAAACAAAGTTATGTCAAACTTTTTCATTTTATAAAAATGTTGACGAATAAATCATATCTTTACTTTTTTATTTTCTGTATTGGTTGCTAATTAATTAGTTTTCATTCACATTTATAAACCAATATACCACACTCATGCCAAGTTATTGTGTTTGAACAGAAAATATGGATTATATACCCTGGTCGTTCTACGCCACAACAACCCATGTTTATGTCACTGGTTCTGCGGTGCCAATACATCAATACTTTCATTGGGAAATACATTACTTGTCATGGCAGTCACTGTGGATGCTCAGAGCACTTTTTGCACTTTAGCTATTTAGCCAACATTTATATACACATTCAAAAAAAATCTAAGACATTGCGACCATACTTGTTGAATTCTTTACTACAAAGTTACCTGATCTACAGAGTGGTCCAAAGTAACCACGGTCACAGTAACAGTCTCCAGTAACAGGATCACACCCCCCACCACCATAAGTACATCCTGGACAGGCGTTGGTACAGTTTCTGCCATAGAAACCTGGTGGACACACTGCGGAGGGCAAAAAAAAAAAACTATTCTATTACAACACAGCCAATATTGAATATATAGTATCTATGATAGCGGTACATAGCAACAATGACCAAGCCCATAGCAACTGAAAAAGAAACTTTTTTATTACAACACAACCAACATTTAGTTCTATGAAAGGGATACAGAGGCTAGAGCAGCAATGACCATGCCCATAGCAACTGTACGTACAACACAGCTAAAATTGAACATATATTATCTATAAAAGAGATGCACACCAACAATAACCCAGCCTATAGCAACTGTGCAACACAGCCAAAATTAACCATTTACTATCTATGGAAGGGATGCACAGCAACAATAACCTAGCCTATAGCAACTGTGCAACACAGCCAAAATTAACCATTTACTATCTATGAAAGGGAAGCACAGCTAGAATAACCCAGCCCATAGGAACTGTGCAGCACAGCCAAAATTGAACAGTTAGTCGCTATGAAAGGGATGCACAGCAACAATGATCAAGCCCATAGCAACTGTATGCACAGTTTGTTTTAGGGTTCAAACAGATATATTTTCAGAAACTTAATTTTAAAATCATGATGTCTGTTTGCAGCTAACACGACTCCATCTGAATACTACATATATAAAGTACTTTTAATAAATAAATCTAACTTACTTTGATCACATCTTGTACCTGTATATCCCTCTGGGCATTCACAGACACCGTTGTCTTGCCGACAAGATGCATCCTGCTCACAGTCACAATCATCTTCGCACGATGGACCCCACTTACCATGATGACATTCACTGGAACATCGTAGACCTTCAACACACAATTTTTTTTAATGGATTCAAATAACATATTTCAACACTTAATCTGCATTTAGGCAATAATACTTCAACTTAAGATCTGTTTTTTTTTTTACATAATATACTCAAGTCAGGGGCTCAAGATGAAATTTACATGTGTGTAGGCATACTTTATGCTGCAAACCTGGCATCAAAATAGGTAATTTATGAACGATCCGATGACATAATTTATCAGACATATAACAATGTTCAAGAAATCCCTACTATCAATAAACTGTTTTTAACAACACCAGAAGACAGTTTTTATGTTATAGAAAATAAGCATCAACATTTAAAAATAGATTACTCAAGGTTATTATGTAAGTATTTTTTCCTGGGTAAAAAGCTTACAAACTCAGCTTTTGCCACTTATGAAACCTACTGGATTCCTAACATTCATATCGTCAATTTACACTAGTACCCTCTGTAGTTTAAATGCTGGGCTCCTTTTCTTTTTAATGTGCTTAATGTGTCTGTGTATGTCTATGTATGAGTTTGTGTGTTTATCTCTCAATGTATGTGTATGTGTCTGTGTATGTCTGAGTGTGTCTATCTCTCAATGTATGTGTATGTGTCTGTGTATGTCTGAGTGTGTTTATCTCTCAATGTATGTATGTATGTATGTATGTATGTGTCTGTGTATGTCTGAGTGTGTTTATCTCTCAATGCATGTGTATGTGTCTGTGTATGTCTGAGTGTGTTTATCTCTCAATGCATGTGTATGTGTCTGTGTATGTCTGAGTGTCTATCTCTCAATGTATGTGTCTGTGTAATAATGTCTCTCAATGAATCTTGCTCATGATGTACCTTTCAAGTACACAGTGTTATAAATTGATGAACATAATACTCACCAAAATATCCTTCATCACATTGACATGCACCATCCTCATTATGACAGTCAGCAGTGTGAGTTGGGTCACAGTCACATGTAGCTTCACACTCGATGCCATACATATCGTCCTACACAGTGTGACAAAAGTTTAAAAGTTGATAAGGCGAGAAAAAAATAACTGTGTGCTTCCGATATCAATTATGACTTCACAGAATAGGGTAGGTAGGATTTTATTTCATTTATTTTTATTTTATTTTATCTTGTTTATTGTTTTTATTTTTGAAAAATATTTCTTCCACCCAAAACAAAAAAATATGTAGGTAAGAATACCCCTTCTTAGATAGTTTGATGAAATATGTACAGGGATCACTGCGGAAAGAGAAAACATGTGCATGAAGGTCAAGAAGACAAAGAATTTATTTCTTCTAGTTTTGTTTTAAATATTTAAAAAAACTTTTGCAGTCAGTGGCTTAAACTAGGATTGGTTGGCTTATTGAAACACACAATTTTTCATTTTGCCTTATTGTTTTTTGAAAACAAGCATAGTAATTAATATCCATGGCAACTCACTTTGGTAGAATTCTGTACAAATTCTTTCTTTGTGCCATAATGCATTCACAGCTTCTGAAGAGATTTTCATGGCATTCACATTTGATAATTTGAGAAGTCTTCTGAAACCCAACCAATCATAATTAAGACTCAACTATATTTATATTCACTCCTTTGACTTACTTCACATTGATCAGTGCAGTTACTACCAGTATAGCCAGGCAAACAGTAGCACTGACCAGTTATATGATTGCACAATGACGCATCCCCACATGGACAGTCCTCGATACATTGCAAACCATACAAACCAGCTGGGCAGGGTATGGAACAATCATGTCCTTGCCAACCTAAAAGGAAACAAATTTGTTTCAAAGTATGCACCAATTACAACCAAACTAGAGAGAGTATAGAGTTTCAATTTGGTGATCGACATGAGGAGTTTTTGTCTTACATTTTTTGTTACAAATCAATTAAAATCCAGACACTGATAGCGAGCATGCACATAAAATGTCACACTGTGAAAACAAATAATTAGTTTTGTGTTTGATTTTTTTTTATCACATCTGACAGTGAGGTCAATTTGTGTTCACAGTCAGATAAAATGTATCATTTATTTTAGTATGCTTGTGTCCTAGCAATATCTATATTTTGTTTATGTAATTCACATGATAACAAAATATGTGCGAGAGGTACATACATTACATCGTTTAATTGAAACTATAGAGTCTTTATAGTTTGGTAGTACCACAGAATACCCTGTTTTAATTATGGGATGAAATTTCCATGAAATGGTCTTTGTTTTGCATGAAATTGTTTTCAAATTAGTACTATAAGAACTTTATATGAACATTTTGGACAAGAATTTTTAACATATGGCTGATCGCTTCATCCATTTTTCTTTCATGAGTAAATTGCATTTTTACAGTTTTTTTTCTTCACATTTTGCAATCTTGCTTCCAAGTATCTCCAAGGGGTTATTAAACCATCTACAATGGAATTATATATCATACATCACCAGTGTGCTCTCTAATGATAGTCATAGTTTGTTGTTGTGAGTCAAAATGATGAAAACAGTGTATTTCTTGTGAGTCACCAAATACTAATTAGACCAAATTTTGGTGCATCACTAAAAATTGTGTGTGTCAGTGGTATGTCGAATTGGCTTTATACAGGGCACACGGCACATCACCTACCTGGTTCACATAGACATATTCCAATCACATGACCACATTCTGCACCATTTTGACACTCTGTAGTACATTCACCTTCACACCGTAATCCGTATCTTCCTTCTGGACATTGCTCCTCACAACTGGAAAACACAAGGAATTAGTGAATATTCTAGGGATATTACAATTTTTACTCTACCACAAAAAAAGCATCAAAATAGTTACGTACACAGATGAATGATTTTCAGATATAGCAAAAACACAACAATAGGTTTTTCACTCATTCAGATCATCAAACTTACATGTCCACAATTTTGAAGCCTTTGAGGTTTATGTCTTTAATCATTTGATGTCACACAACACACAAAAATTGAACACAAAGTCAAAATTGATACAGTCTTTTAGTTTTGGAAAATCAATTTACCATTATGACATTACAACCTGGCTAAATTTCCTTTCCTTCGAGTGACATTCTTTGGATTATTTTATAACAAATAACTAAACTGTTTTAAATAAATTGCAAAGACATAAAATGCTTCCATATATCAAAACTACTTACTTCTTACTACTATATCACAAAAACACTTACTACTATATCGCAAAAAACAGCTATTTGCTATTTCAGATACCATGAATAGGGAACTTGCAATCCAGACTGAGCATGCTCAGACACAAAGGATTATGGGATTATCTGTGGTTATTGTAATACCTAATCTGGAGCTACTGATAAAATTAACCTCCCACAATGGTCAGGGTGACTATGAATTGATTATTTGTGGTTACAAACAATGTATCTGCAACATTGTTTACAACACTAATCGATTAGTATTTAGTATCACATTTCCCATGATGCAACATTCAACATGGCAGGTTTGCAAGTTCCCTATTATGACTCTCATTTTATTCCAGTGTTCTTGTCCACATGATGTCATATATTTATATCATATATACACTAAGCAGTTTCATTTGAACATATAGAATAAACAGAAAAGTGTTTCTGGCCAAGACGTTTTGCTCAGGCAGCTCAGCAAAGCCTGAGCGAAATGTCTTGGCCAGAAACACTTTACTGCTTATATCATATACTTACAATTCCCCTGTATATCCTGCAGAACATGTACACAATCCATCGACATGATCACAGTGTGCTCCATTCTGACATCTACAGGCATGTTGACATTCCTCACCATAGAATAGATGAGGACAGGTCAGGTCACATCTAATTCCAATAAAACCATCTTTACAGATACAATCACCGGAACCTGGATGGCATCTATGGAGATTACAGAGAAAACAATTCAATCACATCATATCTATACTTACATCAACTATGTAGCAGGTTGGATGGTCAAACTGGCAAGCATTCTCACTACACCGCCTACAAACTTATGCATTACATGACTTATTCGACCAATCAGTTTCTACATGTGGTAGCCATAAAAATTACTGAGTTTTCATCACTGATTTTGCAGGTTGTGTGGAGATAAGAATGCTTACAGGTTGACAATCCAGCCTGCTGCAGTGCTGTGGAGATAACATTGATTCTGACATCACAGGATTACATATTAGAACAATATTTCTTTGTAAGTTTTCTGGAACTCTTAAAATGTGATTTACTCACTCTTTTGCGTTTTCTTCCACACACTGACACTTGTCCTCACATTTTACTCCATAATACCAATCTGGACATGCTGAAATATACAAATAAATCACTCTCAAAATATGATGGTTATTTTTTGCACAACCATGAAAATCTGAAATTTCATAACTAACACATTAAAATCATATTGATATCAATTTATCATTGTTTCTTCCATTTAGTCTTTCCATACATAATGTATATGACTGATTTTTTCGCTACATTTTAATTAAGAATGGGTTAAACTTTGTGGTTTTTTTGGACAAAGTGACAGCAAAAATGTAAGAGTTTCATTTCCAGGGCGCATATTCCACATTTCATACACTCACTTATCAAAACTTTTCTTCAACACAAAATTATATTCGATTTGGTGATTTCAACATACCGTCCACTTATCTTCATTTTGACCCCAAAATAATCAAATGACTATTTAAAATCATTCTTTTTTAAAAATCAGACAATGTACAACTATAAAATAAAGGTTTTGGAGGGAAACTTTTATATTTTGTATAGCAATATGTCAATTACTCAAAATGAAAAATTCACTTTTTCTTAATTTGAAATATAACTTTGACTACATGGCTATATAATAAAAAGTTTGAACAGATCTGAAGGAACTTCATTTTACATATTGCTGTGCTATTATCACACCTTATGCAGGTATTTATTACATGGTCATAGAACCACAGGCTTCTTTACCAGCAATTAGACATATATGTGGATTGTGAGAATGAAAAGTAGAAGGCAATACTTACCTCTCACTTCACAGAACTCTCCTCTGTAACCAGCCACACATCTGTAAAACAAGCAATCATTGGATGAATCTGAACACATTATTAGGTAACGGTACAGCTGATTGGACATAACCAATGGTAACATGCAAATTTGACTTATATTCGACCAATCAATGACAGTCTTTCAGGGTCAGAGACTTTCTGAACTCATAGTGAGGTAACGGTATACTTCATTGGACATAACCAATATAGTAATATGCAAATATCATATTTGACTCAGATTAAACCAATCAATGACAATCTTTCACAGTCAGAGATTTTCCAGATGTTATAGTCACTGTTTCATTTTACATGTGAACATGTGAATATTTTGTTGTTGTTTCGAATTACCAACTTGTGCAAAGTACAAGTTTGCAGCTTTCCTAAAAAACTGAGCCTTACGTGTAGTTCTTCTGTTTCAAGCAAGAATTAGTCATCAGGGCAATTCTTTGCTTTTCCATATGACTTTGTTTCACAGGAGGAATTCTGAATTCAATGCATAAAGTCCTCTAACAACTAGGTTTAGTTGATATCACAGTTTACACAAATACCACGAATTCACTGCATATTAAACTTACACACAACTGCCATGAACGTGATCGCAAGCGTATGCATCATGCTGACACTGGCATTCAGATGAACAATTCTGACCGTAAGTCCCTGGAGTACATGTTATATCACATCTATCTCCTCTAAATCCAGGTGCACACAGACATTCACCATCAAATCGATCACATGATGCACCATTCCTACACTCACAATCCGATGTACAATTAGGTCCATATTTAAGAGGTGGACACTCCACTGTACAGATTTCACCCTGTCAATTGAGAGTAGAATTAAAATTGTTACATAAAATTATGCATAATTAAAAAGATCTGTACTGGGTGAAAAAGCTCATCAAAGGTGTTGAATAGGTAAAATATAGTACACTGACAGCATACATAACATTGACTACTGCCCTCAGTGGCTAAACAGTGGCTTCGCCCTCGGGAAAACAGTCTGTGTTGGGGGTGACCCACAGTCCCCCGAGGAAACAGACGTATGTCTGTTGCCCTCGTGATCAGTCAAAATGTGTACAATAACACATCACATTCTCAGTCACATGTTCTTTCCATTGTTCTCATGCAACTGTAATAGTGTCCTATGGTAAGTAGATGAACATTGCTATCCATATGCAAATTGAGGTCACAATGGGTCACTCATGCATACCACATGACATTATCTTAGCCAATCGCTTAAGGCCGTATGAAAATTATACTTACAGTCCAACCAGTAGTACAGAAACACTCCCCTGTAGCATGGTGACACATACCACCATGCTGACACTGACAAGTTTTATTACAGTCAAAGCCAGTTGTTCCCTCAGGACATACCAAGTCACATCTTAAAAAACAAATAGAAGGCATTACTGACAGCTGTAATATGGTTAATGTATAAAACAATACAGTGAAATAATTGTGATATTTTGACTTGCAGCAGACAAGTGGATATCATACATTGACTACTGCCCTCATTGGTCAAACAAAACTATCATTTTGTTTTTCTCTAAACTAATGATGTGTTTTATGATAAAATTTGTTCTGGTCAGTATACTGAATGTGTACTGCCTAATCTTTCAAAACAAATGGGACAAAATGTGAAATGTCACTACTTTCCTCATCAGCCATACACTGCTATCGTTTCTAAACTAACATACTTTCATGATAAATTTTGTTCTGGTCAGTAAACTGTATGTATAAAGCCCTTGTGAAACAAATGGGACAAAATGTGAAATGCACAGATCACTTAAAGCATTCGCAAATTATTTCTGAAGATTCTAAGAACCATTTGATAATAAAATTGTCAACTTACAAAGCACCTTGGTAGCCAGCTTCACAAGTACAAGCACCTGTTTTATGATCACATGAAATGTGATTTTGACATTGACATCGATGTAAACAGAGTGGACCATAACGATCACTGGGACATTGATTTTCACAGTTATCACCTAAAAACAGTAAAGTTAACACAACGAGTCTGGATAATATATGTAACATACTCCCATTCAGTATCAGCTATAGTTTCAATATGGTGAAGTAACCAATTATTGGCATTGGTTTACAATCAAGTGGTGATCAGCCTAAAGCGGCTTTTAAGCCCAATTATTGGTTACTATAGTCACAGCACAAAATTTACATACATAAATACATAGAGTCGTGATGGTCAAATGGTTGGTGTGGCCAGCTTAGAATCTGCAAATTACAAGGGCAAGCTTTGTATGCTGCAGTTTGATTCTGAATGGCTAAAATCCTTGAATCGAATCAGTATCACGATTTGAACCACGATTGTGACCTAAATCAACCCAGCTGTACAAATTGGGGACCAGGCTGGTAATTTGGGGGAGGACTTAAATCCCATGCTCATCAATAACTGCTCCTCAAATATTTGAGAAAGTTTTAAAAAAAAAGTTATTATTGGACTATACCAGTGTCACAATAGGCAACTTGCAAACCCACCATGTTGAATGCTGCATCATGGGAAATGTGATAATAAATACTATTCAAATAGTATTGTAAACAATAATGTTACATTGTTTTTAACCACAAAAGATCAAATCATAGTCACCCTGAGCACTGTGGGAGGTTTATTTTATTGGTAACTCCAGATTAGTTATTACGATAACCACAGAAAATCCCATAGTCCTTTGCATCTTAGCATGCTCAGTCTGGATTGCAAATTCCCCTTTTGGGAAGTGCTTTGAGAACAGTGTGTTGGAAATCATTGTATAAGAAGTTATATTATAAGTAAAGCTTATCATAAATTGAACAAATCAGACATAAGATTGTAGAGACAGTTGAAAAAGAGGCACAGTACCAAGACTAGCTTGATCAAGTGAATATAGATGAATTAAACAAAAATCTTTTTGACCATAATGTGTTCAGTTCATGTTCAAATGAATTAGTCCTTAGAATTGTTTCAGTCCATATTTTATAAGTCATTTTCTTCCGGTCATACTTACCTTCATAGCCAACATCACAAGTACATGCACCATCCAGTGAATTACATTTCATGGTTGTTTCCTGATTACATTGACAGTCCTTAGTACATCCATCATCCCACTTAAATGGTGGACAATCAGCTGGTTGAGAGAATAAAGGAAAACAAAATATTAGAATTCAAAATGAGTGGATTGAGGTAGGGTTGATGGGAGGAAAAGATTTGTCCAAAGAGCGCCCTCAGCGGTAACCTTTTGTAACCATTGAGGGCGCTAATCTTTAAAAAAAGAAGAAGCTATGGTTACATTGCTCCTGATGAATTTTTCAGTTAAAAAAGGTTCAAAATGGCCCAATTGTGATCACCCAGGCTCGTAAACTGGCTTGATTTCTTTATGTACTTCTAATTTTTTCATTCAATGTTTTTTGTTTTGATTTTGTTGTTCTGGGAGTGATCATGAGTGCCTTAATGTAAAATGAGAATAAAGAAATGATATAGAGGTAACTAAAGAAATCAAGCTGTATTCACTACATCAGAGTTATTAACCAAGATTTTACCATATGAAAGCATGTTCCTTATCTTTTTGACACAATTAAAAAAACTGCAGGTTCACTGTCTTGTATACAGTGAAATATTTCCCCAACACCAAATTTGGCACCCCCATATTGGATGTAAGTTTTGTCCTCTTAGTTTTTTCTTGACTTTTCACAGACATCGGGTTGGAGAGTTTTCTTAAAGTAAATAATAGCAACATTTTTTAAAGACTTTTATTACCAAGGTGTATTCTATGATAATAATACTCACGTATGTTACAGCCACTACCTAAGTAGCCACTTTGGCAATCACAGTCGTTAGGAGCAGTGCATGTACCATGTACACAACTGTTACAGATTGCTATCAGGGAAAAGAGAGACAAAGAAATTGACAGTGGTAGACTTGATAAATACAATGTAGTTAAATTTACAGTGTTTTGTATGGATATAATGATATATATACCGGTACTCTGTAAAAGCAGCTAATTTCAGATTGAATGTATAACAGTTTGGACACTAGAGGGAGCTATTTCCACTGCAGATACCATTGTTTGGCTGTTACAAACACACTGAAGTGCACAACACATGCATGCACATGCAGGTAAACAAAGCAACAAAACACACATGCATGCACATACATCACTCCTTTATAACCACTCATTCATATTGTGTTTATCTTGTTGACAGGCATGTCAACATTACATGATGAACTTTTGTCTAAAACTGATCATGGAACTAAATTTCTGTATTATAAAAGAAATTGTTATCTAATACTTACGTGTACATCGTCTGTTATTCTCTGAGTACCCATTACAACATTTTTTCTCCTGTTGGTATCTTGTTGTGTATTGCAGACGATAAATTTGTCTATAAGCAGTTCTGAAAATAATGATAGATATTAAATAAAAGGCAGTTCGTGCTGGTGACAGGAGTGACTTTTTGATGTCCATTATGATGTGTTTCGGCATCAAATACACGTTCTTATTACCCTTGAAATTGATTGCTCAAACATTATATCAGTTCTCAAAATTGTTAATTTATGTGTGATAGCTTGTGTTTTTCCAACAACTGCTACTGAATCAGCTGTGTACACACATGTACACCATCACATTAAAGTTATGGCCGCATGTATGATGATTGATGTAGTACGTAGTTTAAAGTTTCACTTGTTCATGTATGTTGTGGAGTCATAATGGGTGAATGGTTAGAGTGGCTGGCTTGGAATCTGCAGGTTGCAGGTTTGAGCCCCATTGCTGCCATTTATTTCTCACTTTCTGAGTGGCTGAAAGTCCTTGGGCAAGATTTGAACCACGACTCTGCCTCAGTCAGCTGTATATAATTGGGGACCTGGTAGGATAGAGGTCGCAATGTGAATGCTTTAATCCTATGCACTTATAAAAGGCTGCAAATTGGATTGTATGCTCTCCAGGGAGTTGAGGAAGTATAAAGGGCCGTTGTGTACCTATAGATCCATCCCAGGTAAGTGCTTTGAGCACAGAGTGGGAAAGCGCTATATAAAAACCAACATTATTATCATTATTATGCTAGCCTGACACTGATTGCATCAGAGTGAAATTCATCATCTTCATAAAACCACAAGCCTCGTAACAGTGGTGCATAACAGAGATTTTTCATTGCATCAGCAGAAAATTGTTACTCTGGCTTGTGGGAATGGGCGATGTTTGGCTAACAATAACGAGAAGACCTGAACACACTCGTTTTATGTGAAAACTGTAAACTGAATAAAGTTGAGAGCAATAGCAATTTTAAAAAAACCTATTCAACATTTTTATTTTAACTCAACGATAAGTATATTTTGACTTCAAGGAAAATAGCAGCGCAAAATCAATATATCCATAACAAGTTCCTGGTCAGGAAATTACATATTAATTGTGTAAAACAGTCACTATCTAGCAACTCGTAGTGACAAACCAGTAGGTCAGGAGTAATGGCATTCTCGCAAACCAGAGTTATTATTCCTATCACTACATTGGGAGGTTCATTAAAAACGTTGCCATAAAACAGGCAGTGGTTTGCGACGATGGAGACAATAACTTGGCTTGAGAATGTTATATTGGCTAGCTATATAGTTTGTGTCCTTGTTAATTTGTTGATAGTTCATCTGCCATTGTTGTACATCAAAGTTTGAGAAGTTGATTTTACCTTTTTCTGGTACATTGAAACCAGCTTGACGGATCTGAACATGAGGTATAATACACCTGTTCATAAGGTTCTGCTGTTGTTACTTGTGACGATTGCTGGGAACTAGGAGGAAGAAAGGAGAAAAATGATATCTTTGCGTGTTTATCAAACTTTAATGTCAACTATTACTCATATGTACAATTTGTGCTATGACAATTGATTTGTTATTAGTATCAGTTACATGTATGGTAATTTTACTTTTCTTTTTGAATTTGATGTAGCGAGGTGAACCATTTTACCACAATTTATGAGACAGTACAGTTTTCCTTTATTTTGTATCCAATTTAGACACCTTAATCACACACTTTACTTAATTGACAAACTCAGATTTTATGTCTAAACGAAAACATCCCAATAAATCAACGAAATCGAATGATTAATTACGCTTGACTTGTTTTGGATGAATACACTGCAGGCGTTCGACAAAGAGCAGCGCAAACCAAAACACAGCAAATCTATTGTTTTGTTATGCAAATGATATGCTAATGGTAACTATGCTGCAAGCAATATGTCTAAACAAGTGTACAACAACAGGCATCAAGGACTACCTATAAACAGGAATTCAAAAGGCTCTACTACCCATACAGGTCATACTGTGTTGGTGTCTTTCATCGCCTGACACTATAGTAACAATAAAGTCTTTTTTATTATGTTCTTTAGATTTTGTACCAAGTCAGGTGAGATTATCTAGGTCAACAATGTGTAAAAAACTTTCACTGGTTTTAATTAATAATCTTTTATATGCAACTGTATGACTCAACTCCGAGGAATTTTCTCTCTCAATTTGTTGATTCATGTAAATGAACGCTTTGGGAATTTCAACTTGTCTCAAATTCACATGTTTAGGATCATTTTAGTGAAAAGACCCATACTGTACACACACAAACACACACACACACACACACACACACACACACACTGCAGACACTGCAGACACACATACACACAAATACTTTACACACACACACTGCAGACACATACACACATACACATACACACAAGACACACACACACACACACACACACACACACACACACACACACACACACACACACAGACACTTCCATTTTGGGAACAAGGTCAAAATCATCTTTACTACATGTATCATATACCCAGAAACATTCATATGTCTAAGATTATTTTTAAAAATTCATGTACACTTTGATTAAAGTCATCTGAATAAACGACTAGAGATAAGGCCAAAAAAATAAGAATTTTTTCTGGTCAGGACACTGAGTTTGTCTAAAATGGTATGATGACACAATTTTTGTTTTGTTTTTATTCTCCAGAAACCTGTAACTTAGTCTACTATTTATGGTAGTTAATGACTGTTCATGATTGGCGCTGCAGTTGTCTTAACTGAAGTAGGGAGGGTTACTTTTGTGTTTTCCCCCCTGATCTGCAGACTGCATGGGCTGGACAAACAAAAAAGACCGACATGAAGGTATTTAAGTGATGCGCGCACTGACCAGAAAGAATTTTTTTTTTTTTGCCTAATATAATTTAGTGGATTTGTCCTTTAATTAATGTAAATTTGATATTAATAATCATATGAAAAAGCTCCCAAAATAATGTCACATATTAAAGAGAAAGTAATGCATAAGGGGGTAGCTGTACTTAAATCTCTGTTTATCGGATGACCTGACCAACTGCATACTTCTTCATTCTGGCAAAATAATGAAAAATGATGCCCTCTGTGGCAGGACAATGTCACTTATTGTATGATGGTGATCCCAAGAGGGTATATCCGAATGAAAATTATCATTTGCAGAAATTTTGGAACTTTTAGTAAATCCAATGGTTCAAAGTTTCCTTCCGATTTTAATTGTCATTTCAAAATCATCCGATTGCTAAAAGTACTAATAATAAATTGAAAGTATCACCTAAATGTACACATACACTTACATTTTTGATACATTTAAAAAAAAACATTTTTAATCAACTGACCCATCATTTGTGTCCTGATGAGAAAACAAAGAATGAAGTCTGGTACCCTAAAATCTACAAAATGTTCTTACCTTACAGTTCTATAGCATACATGGCTACCAGATGTATCCAGTGAATAAGACACAGCAGATGCGACAACAAATGTTGTTGTTGATATAAAAACTATCAGAAATACATTTTGCAGTTTCATCATGGACATGTTGACCTTTTACCCCAAACCCACACACCTGTAACACAAGAGAACACAACATAAAACTCATTATTTTGACAAGGCCATCTTTTCAGCATTCAGTGGTGTTGTTTGGTTCAATGGAAGTAGGTCTTTTCAAACTTTTTTTTTCCATCATAGTGCTTGAAGGAGGTAAAAAGGTCAAGAACAAAATGAAAAACACTCTTCAGAAACTTGATGAAAATAATAGAAACAGCTTCAAGGTTTTAACCCATGGTTAGATTACAGAGTATTTAATGATTGTATGCAGGTAAACATTATAAGCAAGGGAAGTTGAACATTAAAGTATGTACTGAACTTCGTAAACATTTAGTTTACTCAACCACAACCTTGGGATTGATGTCAGAACCTTGGATTCAATGTGATAACACAGGAAGTTTTCATTTAAAGGTACGCATGCTTCAGAGCTGTATTTATATATAATATGGTTTATGGTACACATAATAAATGAATCTACTATCGATCTTGTTGTGGTGAAAATAATTCTATCAAATTTTACAGACAATAACACTTGTTTAATAATACTTGAAATAAAATTTTACCACCTAGGTACGTCTAAAAATAATATAACAATCATTTGTACTTATGTAACAGTTTATACTATGACCTACACTCCACATAATAATAATAATGATGTTGATATTCTTGTTCTTTTTTGATCCTCTAATATGACATAAAATATGATGTACCAGGCACCGAGTTTAACCAAAACATTTATTTCATTTCCGAAAATCATTTCAATTAAAAAGAATATTTGACTTACAATAAGTTTCCAATATAATGTCTCAAACTCTCACACTAATCTTAACTTAAATATCTTTACATCTAGTAGTTTTGCTAACTACATGCAAAACTTTCAGCTGTATGTCTGAATGAAGTCTAGATTTCATAACAACACATATTATACTTTGGAAAGAATGCAAATCTCCCCCAAGAAATAATACTGTTCCTAAAATTACAGAACTATGCAGAAAAAAATGTCATAAAATTCTGACATATCTATCCTATTCTCTGCAGTTATGTTATTGGAAATAAACAAGTTTTTTATTTTTACCTTATCTCTCAAACTATTAGAGTATAATGCCAACTTGTTTTTGTGTGTCTCTGCTGTACATGGTAAATAAACAAAACATCACTATCAAATTTACAAGGCTAGGCAGGTCACAATAATATAGAATACTATTATAAGAGTTTGTGGAAAGTTTTCAGTTTTAAATTCATAAACAACTACTTCAAAGCTAGCAAATAAAACAACCCAAATTCACATGCACTCGACTCTGTCGTCATTGAAAATTACTGAACGGTCAGATTTTAAACTTTGATTTTAAAGTCACAAAAAACATGAAATGTTCCCACCTGTATTTTTGTTGTCTGTTTTTCAAATCTCCTCACTACTCTTGGACCAGTAGTACTTTGTTTAGTTCAAAATAATCATACTATTTTGTTTTTTTTTGCTGGAATTTTTCCAAATTAGCAGGTCACGTCAACATAGGTGATCATACCCCAACATCTTCCATGGGAAGCCTTAGGTAAGTTTGGGTGATGTTTGTTTGCAGATCACTTCACAGACTTTCACTGAAAGGCCAGTATTGTCTACTATTATAGCCAACATGGTTTAAATATAAAAAGTTCACTTCAGATCATACCATTATGTAGTGGGTACATCTATCTTCATATACTGCAAAGAAAACATCATTCAAAACTTTTGGAACATCAAACACCCCTTGTATTTATTATGAGTTAACTTGGTTGTTAACAGAGGATTCAGATATGTGAATAATTTGAAGCAAGTGAGACATTGAGGGCATAATTATTGATGACCTCCCCCTTCATATAGTTGGCAAGTCGGCTGGAAAAGTTTTCGAACTGTGACCCTAAGTCAACTATGTGCCCTCACAATGAAGGGTCTTTTATGAAGCACAAGGGAGGAGGCCTTTTCATTAGATTTACACCACAACAAAGGAATTCAGGATGACAATGAAAAAAAAAAACCGAACAAGATGTGTCTTGCCAAGGTTTTATCGAGTAAAAGAATGACTAACATATCACCAAACATTTTTTCAAAGAGTTTGGTTTTCTCAGTTAAGAAATAGTTGGCACAAAATGATAATAACTTGACATAAATTGTATTTCTTGAGGGAACTTCCATTTTGTTACACACCTTTGGTTCATACTGAAATACATTTTTGTATAGTATCTTCTTCACAACACACAACACATAGTCACCAGGGGCCTTTATTTAGACCAGGTCGATGAGTCATTTCTTGCCTTAAGTCTAGAGGTGCTATTCTTCATCGAATCTCAATATCTCCCTTTACTTTCTTGCAGATTATCATTCCCATAATATTGTGGGTGTATGAATTTGACTAATCTTGTTTTAACATATTTATCTGAAATATTGTTTGCCTCAAAATAAATCAGTACGAAAATTGAATCACTGTTACTGGTAAATATTTGAGTCTATTCAACAGGGCTTGAAATAATGTGAAAAAAATTCACTCTTTCAGTTCATAATAAAAAAAAACCTATATATGTACTACTGCAATCAATCGATCTGTTTTTACTTGCTTAATATAAAAAATATCACTTTGAAAGTTTCTACAGGTACAGAAGAGTTCTACTTATGTTAGAATGAGCAAGCAGAGGTTTTAAAATCAACCAGGGATCTCCTCACTATAACAGAATAAACATATACTAGCTTTTTGTTCATCTTTCTACCCAATGTTTCAATGTGTCCTCATCTGATAATTATGATAATTAGTATTCATATTTTATGCAATTATTCAAAATCCAAAACCAATTGACCTGATTCGCTAGTTGTCAGTACTGGTTGTCTTTGAGGAGAAGCAATAGTTCACCACCGTGTGGAGATTTCCCTGCGGCTGATTGATAAACTAAACTGTAATATACGTGGCATGAATGTCTGTATCTTGCAGGCAGATTGATAACCATAAGAAATTATACTTGCAACCACAATACTTCTTAAAACCAGTTGCCCAAGGCTATAATTAATCACTTGTCAGATGTTTGAGACAAGTCATGAAAACACCTTTTATTTGGAACTCTGGTTACAGGTTATAAAGGTAGACTTATAAATCAAGTGTGAAGCAATGTAGTAAACTTACAAAAATGATGTGGTACACTGTAGCCAAGGTGTTTTCATTGCCAAAATAAGTAGGCAATGTGTACATGTAACACATTGGCTTTTGACTCAAATCATTCTTTGAGTGTTAAAATAAAGATGTAAGTATTTCTTTATAACTGTTGTCTTTGTTCAAGTCTTACAAAGAGTGGTACACAAATTCATGAAAAAGTAGCCGGCTAAAAATTGTGGAGTAGGCGGTTGATTCTGCCGGCTGCCGGCTACTATCCCTTAACATCCTTGCCTTAACTAGTATGTCAGCCATATGCATCCTTAGAATAGTCGAATAGTCTGAGCTGTATCTGTCACTTTTCTATGTATTGAAAATGAAACATCACCTCAGTTGCATAATTTGAGTTTTTATAATGTGCTTCACCATGCTCAAAACATTATACCATCATTACCCCTGTCACAGACCCATAATGGCACAACGGCCTTTTACATTTCCTCAACTCCCTGGGGAGCATGGGCATACAAGCATATATAACATCAGGTCCCTAATTATCATAGTAGCTGGGTTGACTGGGGCAATTGCAGTTCAAATCTTGCCCAAGGGCTTTAGGCATTCAGAAACAAATGACTGTGGCGAGGTTTGAATCTGCAACAAGCAGATCGAAGCTGGCTGAGGTAACCATTTACACCATCATGACTCCATGGTGATTAATTGTGATCACAAGTGACTACTTTAATTACCCTGTCTGTTTACACATCACTTCCTGTTGTACAATAACTTTGTACACATATTTTAGTGTTTGTTTTTGCAATTGATGAGTTACAAACAAGGTCCTTGGCCTATGTTATTTTTCACACTTTTCTTTCAAAATAGAAAAACACTGTAAAGGAGTTTTTTTGTACATTAAAATTCCACTATCAATACCTACTCATTCATGTGACCATTTTAAAGATGAACGCAACTCTCAAAAGTAAAGCCATCCTCTGTAAACTTTGGGTCTGGACATCATATATTTGAAATTAACATCCTGTAAAAAAAATCTCTGCAAAAAAATGTAAAAATATGTACTGAAAATGTGACTACAGACCAAAGTTCACTTTTTTTCCTTTGTTAACAAAATGTGTTGCCCTATAACACATCTGAGTGAAAATTATGGTTTATTGCTAAAATTTGGGAAATTTATAAAACTCATTGTTCATTTTAAGTCATTTCAAATATAATTTAGAATGTTAAAGAAAAATCATGAAATTAAAAGTATTACCATCAAGTACTAATACACTTTTTAAAATATTTTTTTATTCTCAACCCAACCGACCGACCGTCCCATCAAAATGTCAAATTTACCAAACTTTCAGTTAATAGAGGGCGCTCTACCTACTAAAGTTTTTTTCCATTTTCTGGCTACACAAGTCATCCACTTATATTTGTGCAAATTTCAAACAATTTTTTGTAGCCATCCTCTATCATTTGACGTTTATATGAAAAATGTTAAAATTCGGTCAAAAGGCGGTGCATTGGTTAATGCTCATACTCAACTTAAAAACCAGACGTGCGTACGGTTCCTATAAATTCTCGACTAGTCGGACTCGAAGTCATTTTTTCAACAAGAAGATGCAGAAATGACTGACGTGGTAATAAGCATAAATTTGTCGGAGTATTCATAACAAAAATGAATAAGATGTATACTTAATTGTCATGGTTCATCCCCGGCACGAATTGTTCAAATCCTGCGCTCATTTTCAGGTCGTCGCGTCGCAGGCACACACAAACAAACGTCCTCCGCAACTCTAGTCTATCAGGTAGCCCTCGGATGTTCTTCCGATAAAATACGACACACAGCCGAACAACGCTATCGCGGATGGAACAGGCCCTCACATGCGAACTTCGTTCGCTTATAGTTATAGCATCGAAAGAAAGCCCGAACGTCTAGCAGCAAGACTACCGCAACTCTAGCTTTGGGTCCAAACTAAACAAACTGCAACAGGAAAGTCTGACGTTGAGGGCGCTAATAACATTGCATTTAATGGGGGGAGGGGGGGGGGGGTAGCCGTAGAATTTTGAGAAAAACTATTTGCTGCCCCGTCCTTCAAAAGAAATTATCTTTGTAATCAGACAGAAGGAAATATTTTGTCACTCTCATCTTCTGCCTGTCCCACTGTCTCAGTCTGTGTTCCTTCTCTCCTAGCCTTTTTACGGTGCGTGATATCCCGGCATGCACCTGGTATATTCCTTTCAATCTGTCATTTCCTCACTTGTAACTAGCTGCTAAAGCTTATAATGTGGTCTCAGAATCTATATGCATAATTTCCCAATCAGCATGTTCATCACCATGGGCATCACATATAATTACTCAAATAACTTGTTAAAGTGATTAGAAGCTCCTCACTTTGTTTCCCCCCAGAATGCATTGCCCTAGTATACAGAAGGCCTCTTCTGAGCCTGATATGAAAACTTTTATAACTACTTCAAAGAAATTGCATGATTCAGGGATTATAACGACTATGACTTTTAGGGTTCCCAGAATTCAACACAAATAAAATCAGCCTAGCTTAAAAAACACCAGAGACATTTACTGTTATTCCAGGAGTGTTTGCCAAGGATATTTGTGTTATTCTTTCACATTTATTTGTTTTCTGTCTTGTTTTTGAAATTTATTTTACTCAATTCCACTTTATACCTTTTAGGTAATTTTCTAGATTCATGTTGTATGAGTTAGGTGATGTTCAGTTCACATTTATTTTGAATGGAAGTCTCCATGTTTTTTGTACACTTGAGAGTAGTCTAGTTCCTATATATGATATGAGTTATGGTTACTATGATCATCTCTACACACTACAGAGTTCATACCGCATATTAACAAACACACATTTCAAATACAAATGCAGTTACAAGTGGGTATCATACTTAATATTTATTCCACTTTTTGTATCAAAATGCAATAATAATGCAAATGTATAGTACAAAATATAAAAAATATGGATATATGTGATATAACAATAGATATGTACCATCCAGTACTTATTACATTTCATCCCTTTGCATAAGTTAATGAGGATGTACATTGAATGATGACTTGGGGAATAAATGTGAAAAGTGTAAACAAAATGGCTTTACAGCAAAAGCAATGTTTCATCCTTTTCGACATTTGGACAAACAAGGTGACCTACTTCTTGAGAAATGTGAAAATGTTTGTAAAAATTTAATCACTTTGAATCCAAAATTTGACAAAAATTCATTCAGAAGACACATTTCTATAATTTTAGTCTAAAAATGAATTTAAGAGTTGTCAAAAAGTTATCAGAAGTGATAATTTTTGCAATGATTTTTTGGCGGGAAATTTGTGTACCTGATATGAATGTCCACAGTATGCAAATGATAGACACTCATTTGCATATGTATATTTTTGGTCTCATGGAATAAGGTTTACAATGAACAGGAATGACGTTGATAAAGAAAAGAAGAGAACACGTTCAAAATGACAGCATCAGTTGAAAAAGTTTGATATAAAGGTCATTTTTTTTCAATTAAAAGATGTTTTTGTGTACTTTTTCATGTGGGAAGCATAGAAAAGGCAGTGTTGAATGGCAAGAACTGAATATGGCATTTTGAAATTGACAGGAAGTCTGAAGCTTCTGAGCTTAGAACAGATGTCAGAATTATGTTACAAACATTGACATAAAAGAATCACAGATGACAACAGAGCAAAGAGGACATATCAAGGCAACTTTTGGATTTCGTAACTTTTTTTTTACCCCCAAAAAACTTTCTCAATATTATTATTGGTAAACCTTCCTTTTGTTTTCAAACAATAATTTCAGCATATATATTTGCTTAAAATATTGGAAAATTGTGATGGCCAAAGACAATGTGGCCTTGTGGATATGATAGTCAAATGTACAACATATTTTATTTAGAGTTGTGATACATTACATGCAAATTAGTTATTACTATTTTTCAAAAAGTTACATTATGATACTGCAAGGAATATAGCATAATCTCAAAATTCAAATTTTAATGTAATGGAAATTATCAAAATGCCAGCATTTTGATTTCAAAAAGTAATAATCATACTGTGTAAATACAAAATCAGAAAATTAATTCACATAACTTTAATTTTATCATACTAGTGGCAATTGAGCTATCGACTTACTGAGATGGATATCAACCAATATTATTGTTGTTTCTTTGTGTTGTGGTGATATAATCCCATTTTCAAGATAGTGTAAACAGTTGAAGTCCTCCACTGCAAGATCATGGAAGTCATCAGAAATGCCACCCTAGTGTGAGTATAGTTAAACCAGCATCCATTCAGTACCTTATATCAACATGTCGCAACAACAACAACACGTCTATTTTAGTAAGACGAAACCTCAACTGCCACTGTTGTATCTGCTTCAACCTCTTTACATATAACCCCCTCAGCCTTTATAGTTTTAACAGTGAATGCATGGAGCATAAACATAATTTTTTTTCCATTTTTTCTTACCCACTATCAAAAGTAATGATGAAGGTTAAATATTAACTGCCTTGCATCAAAAGAAAGTGATAGAAATATTGCATATAAATTCACATTGAAGAAATTATTATGATAACGGTCAAAATGAAGTTATTGACATTTGGGAAGACTTAGGACCCAATACCCTGCACCCAGTAGGACATCTCAAGATATGTGGCAGCATAGCTATTTACAGCCCATTTCAAGTTACTGTTCACTGGCTCTGTTTGAAACAACCATGCAGAAACATACGAAACTACAAATGCTGTGAACTTTGAAGATTGAACGAATACAGCTTACTGCAACATTTTGTCTAAAATGAAATGAAGTAATGTGCGACTATGCTGATGTCAATTAACATATTGGCACTCGAATGTCTCTGTCTAGCTGCAGTACATGTATGTTCAAATGTATTTAAATGCTTATATTTCATATAGACAATATGTAGCAAGATATTGCAACCTTGCTACCTTAGTGTTAAAATATGCACTTTCTATTTGGTTTATGTATGGTTGTATCAAGCAGAGCCACAGAATGGTAACTTTAAATGTGCTGTATCTGAAATCTACAAATAATAGAAAATAAGTATCTCCATAAATTGAGATGTTTTAATAATGATAATATTGTTCTAATATTACATGATTCAAGAGAACTGTCAATGTTCAAGGAAGATTTTCTCAAATGTTATTTGTTATCATTTTGGTCAAACTGTGTATAACACACAACCAATGTGACTTGAAAAAAACCATACACGAACTGTTGACATTAGATATTTACAAACATAACAGTCACACAGACACACAGACACACAGACACACAGACACACACACACAATTTTGCAGACATGAAAACAGAGCTTTGAAGTTTTAAATTTCGAGTACATAATTAGAGAATACATATCTATATACAATGTTGAATATTAGATGGCAACAGATAGAACTAAACAGAGTGAAAATACACTATTGTACTCTACATCGACACTTCTACAATGCATATTACTCATTATATTACATTCATCTTCTTTATATTATATTCAATCATGTCTTTCTTAAAACTGACATCAAGTACTTTATCTTTTGACTGTACACACAAATGCTGTACAGTGTTTTTGTTAACGTGGTAAATTAGTGTGAAATTGACCTGAATTCCCTAGCCATTCTACCAGGGTTCCATCTGTGTTTTTGTTGTGGGTTGTTAAGTAGGAAAAATCTACCTGAGTTCCCCAACCATTCTACCAGCGTTCCCCATCTGTGTTTTTTGTTATGGGTTGTTAAGTAGGACAAATCTACCTGAGTTCTCAAACCATTCTACCAGGGTTCCCACCTACCAGTGATTTTGCTAAGGGTGGTGAGTAGGTAAAAAAATCACCTGACTTGTTTGGGTATTTTACTTACATTCACCATCAAAATTATGACACAATATGTGTAAATCTATGCAAGTCTTACCAGAGTTCCCCCCTCCCCTCTCTTAAAACTGGGTTTGTCACCAAAATTATGGCACCGACCCCCCCCCCCCTCTCCGAACACAATTACCACCTTAGCAAATAACACTGTGATATAAATAACAATTTCCTAAATTATTCGGTTAAAATTATCATTTTTAAAATTTCATTACATATCTAAAACCAAGATTTCTTGATTACTGTAGTATTTCTACAGATTTCATATTTAAACATGATTTTGATGTGATAAAATGATGGCTTTTAAAGTCGCCATTTCTGCTATATTGTCAGGACTCCAAATTGACAGCAGTCCATCGACTACCAATTCTTGCCTTAATTTGCAGCTGGTAGCCAACTCAGGCTACCGTTGATTGCGTGACAAAGATTTTGAAAGATGAAAGCATTTTAATAATACACACATGTCCGATTTCAAATAGCAGGAATGTAGGACAACTGGTCACCATCCTAGGGATATCAATTCTGAAAGTTATAACCCACTGGGATTACCACAACAAAAAGTTAATTTTGAACCCAGATTGTTACATTTCTCAACAACCTTGACAGCCATAATCTTCTCTCTGAAACAATGGCTGAACAATCATTCAAATCTTTTGTTTCCATTTGGTACAATATCATGAATCAATCACTTTGGACAGATTATACATTTTCAATATATTTTCTGAAAATTTTCCCCATCAAAGCAATGAATATATTATTTATAACGATTCCATTTTTCAAATAAATTACTTGGCAATGTATTTCAAAATACAAATAAATAATTGAATTTTTAACAACTACAGATTATAATTGCTGTTGTATTTTAAAATAAATTTCTAACACATACACCAGACAACGCAATATTACTGGGTTTGCCAAATTCATATTTGTTTGTGATATGGGATGATAATCTTATAATTGTGCTTATAAATATGATTCAGTAAAATTTCTTATCTTTCCCTGATTAGTCCCACAATTGAGTGACTATTACAGCTATTACAGATAAAATCAACCACTATTTGACAGTTGTAGCTAGTGCAGGCGTAATGGTAACACAAATGAGTATGAATTTCCCTGGTAAAACGTGTGTGTTAGTGAAACCATCATCAGTGTAATTTTACATAATTTTGCAAGGTTTTGATGACAAAGCATGAATAGATTAATAGTCTAGAGATCCCACTCCTTATTTTCCCTCTGTGTGTGTTCTCCCTATCAAAAAAAAATTAGCATATAACAAGGCTATGGTATGAAAGACAACAGTAGTGATATACAGCCTCTGATGAATTTATAAATGAATGATTAATTATAAATGAATATTATCAGCTGTGTTATTAGTTGCTTTCCTTTGTAACAATACATTTCAGAAGTTTACTTACAACCTGTAACACTCAAGTATTAAAAGTGATTCAATTGTGTGCCAAGCATGTTTCGAGCAGTCATATATCAAGTGTAAAATAACATTATTTTCACTTGGGTGTTATGGGTTGTATCTCTTACACACAGAAATTAGACATTTTTGTTCAAATTTATTTATATTTTCTAGCAACTTTCAATAATGGAACTAAGTTTTGGGTATATTGTCATTCTTTCTTCCTACAGTCAGCTACTTTTAAAAATGGTTGTGTTTTACCTCTTTTTCTTAACACTGAATCTTTTTGTTGGTTAGAAAAATTGTGTTGGTTGTCACGATTTAGACTCTGTCTCTTTCTACACAGGAACTAGTTGTTAGTTTCTGTCTTTGTTGTATTAAAACATCAATGTCAATGTTCACTTCAACATCTCTAGATGTTACTTTCTGTGTTTTCTTTCTTTGCTGCAACTTCACTATCAATGGTCACTTCAACATCTCCGATAGTTGCATAGTGATGACTAAGTTGGCTCATAGGACGAGGTCTGCGATCCAGGTTGTCATAGTCACCAGGTATTGTATTGTACTCTGTGTATAACAAGAAATAAATATAAATCTACCTACATTACAACCATGTTGTTTTCATCATGTGTTATCTAGCAAGTAAAATAATAACCCTATCTTTCCAAATGATTGACTTTGATAAAGGTGGACGTACTTTAATTCCACGTTTCTCATGACCCAACCAACTCTATATTCTTCAATCTGGCAAAATTATAAAAAATGACGCCCTCTATGGCAAGATAAGCAAAAACTCACAACGTCACTGAATGCAAGATGGCGACACAACAAGCGTGTATATGAGCAAAGCTTATCGTTTACTGCTCAAAATTGGAAACTTTAATAAAAACAAACAGTTCAAAGTTTCCTTCTGACTTCAATTGTCATTTCCAAGTCTCTCAGACTGTGTGATTATGAATGAAAATTACCAATATGTACACATACACTTGGTTTTTTAACTGACAAACCCATAATTTTTAAGGTGTTACATTGAGAAAAACAGAATTAAGTATGGACGCTGTAACATATGACATTGGAGATGTTACATTTAGACTCCTGACAAATACCCCCCCCCCCCCCCCCCCCCCCCTTTTTGTGCCATGATTAATTAAATGCACTTTTCACTGCAGTTGTTGACATGCACAAAGATTGAAGATCAGGGGTGGATAGCAGGTTGGTCTATGTATCACACAAAGTCTTGATTTCAAATGGTTGAACACAGAAACAATTTACTCCTGGTAATCTTCACTTACTTACCGAAAGTTTTTAATTCCATTTCTCGGTTCTCCTTAGAAAATTTTTTTTACTACTCAGCAAAAATAATCTTGTCTTACAGAACATAATTTCATTGAATCCAAGCGTATTTCATTTTTCAAAATTATATGACTTTTACACTCACCACTAGTCAAGTTCCCTTGTTCAGGGTCTGCTCTATCACATGGCAATGTTTCATAAGGATTAGTAGCTCTAGTATCAGGTAACACTGTACAAAGAGAATTCACCAACACATGACATTTATTTTAAAACTTACCAAAATGTTGTGGTGGGTTGACGTTATTTGTCAGCGGTGACGGTAAGTTTTGATATGGGCGTTCAGTGGGTTCTAAATAAGGTGATTCAGCGTCTATAGCAGAAGCAGCATCGGGACTACGTAGGTCCTCCATACTAGCATATGGCGTGTGATCTTGTCCACCCTTGTTTGGACTACCACCAGGAAACACTACAAGAGTTAGCGTAAAGCAGAGAAGGGGGATAGATTACTGAAATGTTTGCCATGGAGTGCAGGGATTAGAAATTACTTTAAAGTATTACTTATAATAGCTAAAAGAGGAGATGGTAGCCAGAAGACTGCGTGTAACATATACTTGATTGGATGATCAAAACTAATCAGCTGGCAAGTTGAGGTTGTTTTCCTTACTAGATATCAGAACTTTACTCAACACAGGAGGATTGTCATGGAGGAGAGTCTTGCTAACTGGATTAACATTAACAAAATTCTCTCTTGAATCACAACCTGCTGGGTTCAGTAAAGTAAAGAGGGGACGGTAGCTTCACACATCATATATTTCTACTGGTGAAGTATTTCTGACGAATATATATATCATCGTGTCAGTGCAGTAAGGTTGCATAGCAGATACATAGCAACTGTATAATAGCAGATATGACTTTACTGCAGTGACGTGATGATATATTGCTTGAAATGTGAATGTTGTTGACTTTAATGTTTTGGGAATTTATGGCAATTATCTAGCAAGTAAAACAACAACCTAGACTTGCAAGTCTTCTGGTGAACCCTTCCTGTTTTAGCTTTAACATTAAAATATTCTAAAATTTATACTATAAATACCATAATTGCAGCTTTTTAAAATTATCGAAATCTAATAGAGGATAGGATAAACTGATGTGGTATATGGACATAAAGAATATAACACCTCAGTAGCACAATCGGACGGCAAAGCAATTCTTACAAAGCTCACCATGTAACACGTATGTGAAAAGAAAAATGAATAAATCACAGTTTTTATGTACATCTGAAGTGATGGAAAGGGAAAGAAAGGTATACTTTGCTGTAATATGTACAAAGAGTAACACCCAAGTATATCAATTACATATTTGTGTGTCATATTTCTATAGCGTTCATATCAGGTGTATATTACAAAGTTTCAATAACAAGCCTAGCATGTGTTTATTCTAAAATGTAATCAATCTGTACACATTGTTACTATTGGAAAGCAATCATCAATGGCTTGAATGCTTAAAAATAGATGTCGTAAAACACCATCTAGATCTCACTAAATATAATCAAAGTTGCCACATGATTATTCTCTGTATACAAACCAAACCACAGGGGAAAGCAGGCAATGTAATTGATATGATTGATCGATCAATCAATCTATTTATTTATTGATTGATTATTTGAATGATTAATTTTTGTGGTTAAATGAAACATATTTTGTGTGTGATATTGATCAATTGACTGATTGATTTTTGTAGTGATATAAAACTCTTTTCCCTTCTTTCTCTGGCTACTTGAGGAAGACTTAAGGGCTGTTGTGCTGTTCTGATCCGAGCCAGGGGTAATAATTGTAAAGTGCTTTGAGCACAGCGTGGGAAAGGTGTATAAGAACCCAACATTATTATTATTATTATAATTACTTTCTCTCTTTCAGGTGTATATTTCACTCTTTATTGACGAAATAAAGACATCTTGTCCATTCTTGGTTTCTTCTCTTATCTAAATTATAACACCCTTATGCCCTTTAGCTGTCAAAATGCTGACTCAGTGTTTGACATGTGCAGGACTAGAAGTACATTAATCTCATAATTACCAGAAAGATCTTTTACTGCTACAATTTGCTTTATCTCTTATATTCTAGGAGATTATCACATCAAACAAATACAGTGATGTGTAAACTAGTATTAGCAGTGAACCCAGACCACAATAGTCTTGCTGCTAGACCCCCCAGGCTTTTCTGCTCACTGTCAAGGCCCTCGATTGTGTGCCACCTTCAGAAACAGAGTGTTGAGAAGAAAGCCTGAGGTCTAGCAGTAGAACATGTACGATTATCTGAGTGTGTATTTTAAAAATAAAATAGTTTGCAATCAAACTTTGTTGAAGAAAATATGACAGAAAAGAATAAGATTCTAGATATTTTTGTAACACACTGTTGCAATATTGTTGTGCATAATTTATATATAATGTGTATAGATGTCAAACACTCACTTTCTTTGTTGATATTTTTTTCATCATTTTTAAAAAATTGGTTGACATCTAGTGGTATTGGTGGTGATCCTGGTGCCATGTAGTGGTCTTCATCAAGTTGAAGTTCTGTAGAACACAGGTAATCAATATTATTAGCTTTTACAAAGACGAAGAGAAGTCTTCATGAGGGGAACATCGTCTTTACCAGCAAAGTGCAATTGTTGCACTTTCTTATCAATCCTTATCAGCTCATTACCCTTTCTAAGTGTTTGCTTTTTGTAATTACATCTGATAAGCCCGATGTGTGCAAGTACTAGTGAGTGTGTTACTCTGCCGCGAGGCACAACTGGCTTTGGTGAAAGGTCACAATTTGGCTTGGGTGAAAGGTCACGATCCGATCGCGATCATAACATTAGGATACATTGTGCACCGTACATTGATGATGTTACATGTGGAATATGGACATCAGATATGGGAATTTGCTATTTAAGTATCTCTGTGCTTAATTTTTCAAAAAATTATTTAACTAACTATGGAACGAGAAAAACTGTAGTTTCGAGTGCAAGGTTACTTTCAAGGAGTGAATCGTTTGAGTCAAGGGATGTTATCAGCTGTTACAACTTTTATAATCCTATTACAGTTGACATTACAAACAGATTTAGAGATTGTCAACAACCCGACTTGCCTATTGATGAACTCGGGTTATCCATAGTTTGGTTTACCGAAGCGTTTCCGACATGTGATATGAATGACACAGTCTGTAATGATCACTTTGAGTTAAACACAACTTGTCATAATGCCTGGGTAGACATTGCCTGGGATTGCAATCCCAGGCAATGTGCTTGCTAAAATGAAAGGTGATTTGTTTTGCTGTGAGTCAAAATGGCAATGGGTAGGTTTCTGGGTGATGACAGAAGAAGGGATTAACAGGGTCTCAACATCAAATTTTGTACTTCGTTGTGTGTCAGTAATGCATCTGAGTCAAATTGGGTTTAAGAGGGTACATTGATCCCTGTTGTACGTGAGGTGTGGTGGATACTTTCTACATTTGAACATACACAGACATGCTACCTTATGCAATGTTATTCCCCTTGTTGGGCTAAAAATGGGGTACACATATTTCAGGTGAGACTCTTAACATTAACTGGGCTCTGATGTGCTGAGTTTTTAACCCTTTGGATCTAAAATTGGGCATGCTTAAATTCCCAAGTCCCAAAAAGCTATAAAACGTGTCCTGGGCCAAATGAGACAAGTGTTTCTGGCAATGTGTTTACAATCAGCTTTGGACTTCTCCCTATGCGTACATTATTATTGATTGTTCATACATAACTCTTCAGAAACGAGTCTTTTCCAAAATGGTGTGAAGTGGGTATAGATTTTTAGTCAACATACCAAATCTAGAATAGGGTCAGGATTTTGTCACACAGGTTGCTCTACCAAGGCTGACCACAGATACCCCCCCCCCCTCCCCCTCCCCCCCATGGCTAAATTATGGCATTAAACACTGATGAACAAATTAAAGGAGGACTTACTCTTTGCACATGTTGATTCATCCACTCCACAAGCGCCTTCTTTAACATCCCCATTACAGGCTTGTTGTTGACTCGCAGCAGAACTCACATTGGTATCCTTTCCTCGATACAATGGATTGTTCTGTACGCTGATCTGTGACTTGTTCCGTTGTCCACTATAGGGTCCTGACACGGCAGGACCTTGGTGTTCATAATTAGGGTTCTCAAAACGGAGACTACCAGTGTCTGCGTGAAATGCTGCTGTTCCATTCAGTGGTTGATTGTTATACCTATAGTGACGTAAAGCGTCATGAAATAACCAGTCAGCGATCATAATTCCATTGTCCAGAATTTACCTATTTCATGTTTTTTAATGTATTTTTTTGTTAGTATTTGGTTAAGTATGAATGCAGTATGGTTCTGTATTTTTGCAATGTTGTGATGCTGTATGATGCATTGCATTGTAGCTGTTGCAAAAAAACTGGACTAAAAATTTTGCATGAAATGTAACATAACAATAAAATAGAAAGGTTTGCTATAACTGAAAGAAACTCACCCGTAACGTAATTAAAATTTATTATAAACGAGGAAAGAAAAGAAAAAGAAGTCATATCATGCATTACAGAAATGAAGCAGAGAATTGTAATAATGACAAAATGCAATGCACAACACACATATGAATCATGTGCACTGTCTTTGCTATACATATCATAAAATATACCAAATTATGTTTCAATAGGCTGTGATAAAAAGAGAAAAAGGTAACTAGAAAAAAATTATCTTCATATATAATCAAACAACTGCAAGTATAGAAATAATATTCCAATAAAAAAAAGGCATTTACATGCCACATATTGACAAAGCAAGCTACTTAAAAAAAAAAAATTCAACAGATAGTTTGTAGTGTAGGTACTATTGTATGTTTGGATGTCCGCATATCTGTGTATTTGCTTGTGTATTGTGTTGGAAGCACCTGTCCAAACCCGAACCGTGATATGCCCCACCCACACTAACCGTGAGCTGTGAATGAGATCATGCCAATTATCACTTACTTATCATCATCATGTCTAATGAAATGATGTCGGCATTTCCATAGTAACAGTGCTAGAATGATGACTAACACTAAGAACACGACAGCCCCAGAGACTGCTCCGATCAATACAGGATTAGAGGCACCTTTCTCACCACCGACCTTTTTGTCTTGCGATATATCAAATATTGCTGAAATTGATATAATCATATGGTAATGATTAATGGACTAAAGAACACTTACACCACGGCAGGGACGTAACCCTTTCTGCTTGGATTTCGTCGACGTCTGCGACAAAATAGAGCAAGAAATACAAGAATAGCAACCAATATAAGGCCCACGATTACTCCACCTGCGATAGCCCCGTGATCGTTAATTCCCGTGCTCTTGTCTGATGAGCTTCTGGCAGGATTAAGACTATATTCTCCGGTAACTGAGTGGGAATGATGGAAAAGAGTAGAACAGTGGATGTTGTGTTTTGCACACATATTTATGTTTGGTTCGGTGACAAGTTTTGTTTTTGACAACATGAGGCTGTGGAACACTTCATTTTTGTTCGGAATTAAATTTTACTCTTCCTAGTAATACTTTTTCCTCAATAAAATCCCTTCAGATCAGGACCTGATGATATATTTATTTTGAAATTTTCACAGGCTATCAGTACCGAATGATGCACTGTGTGAACTGGACAAAAGCTACATGTCATTCATGTCTAGTAAAACTTTTTAAAGCCCTTTGATTTAACTTTTGGCTCCGAGGACCTGATGATGTTCTGTGAACTGGGTAATAGCTAATAAAACTTATTAAAAAGTACTTCAAGTTTAGTTTTCTGGAGGTTATCCAGATTTGTTTTTTGTTTCTACATCACATCAGTAGAGAAAACTATGTTTACATAGTTCTAGTACATGAATAAATAATCAGAAAGTAATTTTCTAGATTTACGAATGTATAATTTCAGTGAACCTTTAATTTCAACCAAAAACAGAGGTATTCCACTGTAATGTATCCAACAATACATTATTGGTGTTTTGTAACTCAGCCTCTAACAATATAGTTGTCTGAACCAAGTCATAAATACTGTGTGTGACAACACAAAGTCAGTAAAGATATAAGAAAACATGCCACAAAACAAGCTGCCTTTTATCTAAAGAATATTTTACATCAACAGCAAGCAGACTGGAAATGTGAAAACATTGTCAAGTTCAGTGAAAGCTGAACCTGATAGTTGTTTTATTGTGAAGTGCAGGTTAATTGGCATTTGTATGTATAGTGTGTGTGTGTGTGTGTGTGTGTGTGTGTGTGTGTGTGTGTGTGTGTGTGTGTGTGTGTGAGTATGTGTGTGTGTGTGTGTGTGTGTGTGTGTGTGTGTGTGTGTGTGTGTGTGTGTGTGCGTGTAAATAAGTGTAAGTGTGCACTTTGTGTGTTTGCAATGTGTGCATGTACATTAGTGTGTACTGGATCAATCTGTGTGTGTGTGTGTGTGTGTGTGTGTGTGTGTGTGTGTGTGTGTGTGTGTGTGTGTGAGTGTGTCTGTCTTTCTGTCTGTGTTAAACTATTACTTTTAACAGAGAGCAGTATGGTTGAGAATGACATATGGTATAGTTATTGTTTTTCGAAAAAAATTGATTCACAACAAAAAAGTTATTGACATATAGATTCACATCAAGTTGAACAAATAAAATTATCCTACAAAGTTGTAGATTGGGTGCCATAATTCTCAGTTTAATTAAAAAACATCATATTCAGTAGAAAGTGAATCCAACACCAAAACTAACATGTTACTAAAAAACTGCAAAACAGTGCCATTCTCATCCATATCACTCTATTTAAAAGTGTGGATATGTGAGGTGTGTTTGTCTGGAAAATCAGTTCTCGCATCATACAAATCACCAAATTTGATTGCTTTAGAACAACACAAATACAACATGGAAGTGATGACATTAATTTAAATTAGTCTACTTTTACACATTTGTTTTTATCGAATTAATAATTGTGACATTAGACATTAGACTTTTAGTATTAAAACATGAGAATACGGGAGATATTACATGAAAGTTAATAAGAGATGGAGAGTGATTATCATACATGTAAGTTGATTGTTAGGTTACAATGGTGTGTTAATGAGTGGGGTCTTCTGCCAAGAAACCATCTCCCTATGTCTGTCTTTCCATGCAAAAACCATACCAGATGAAGGTTTGATACTAGTGTAGACTGAAGAAAACCATGGAATAACTATGCAACTACCCTGATACACATGCTCCTTGAATATGTTTGTTATCTAATGTTAGTTTGGTTTATTTTGACTACAGATGGTTTTCTATACTTTTGCTCTTCATCTACATCATACTAAAGTTGAAAGGTCAACTACATGTTACTAAGTTCAAAGGTCGAATGCAAAGTAGACAGGTTGGCTACATCATACTATGTATGTTCAAAGGTCATCTACATGCTACTAAGTGGAAAGGTCAAATGCATATACATTTTACAAAGGAACAGGTTGGTTACATCAAAATTCACAGGTCAACTACATGCTACTAAGTTGAAAGGTCAAATCCATATAATACATGCAAAGTAGACAGGTTGGCTCCTTCAAACATATTGTAATTCAAAGGTCATTGACATACTAAGTTTGAAGGTCAACTGCATTATAAAGTTGAAAGTTCAACTACATATCAAAAGTTCAAAAATAAACTAAGAAATGTAAAGTTGATAGATCAGCAACATGATACAGAGTTGAAAGTTCGCACAAAGGTGAAAGGTCAAAATGATATATATAACCAGTCCAAATCACTTATTAAAGCAAATCTTATAATCATGATAATAATAAGTCTGTCTGTTTAAATGAATATCACAGATTTTGTAAATAGTTTTTAAGATCGATATTTTTGTAAATATTGCATTACACTACATGTCAAGTCTATTGTCATAAACACAACTCCAATACCTTATGATTTGGGGTGCCAAGTTTATATTTTATTTATCATAATCATAAACATTTTATCATGGCCGTGTTTTCTATGACATAAAGTCAGAAGAACTGATGATGGTTGGTTTCAACTATGTTATCATAGCACTACTTCAATGTAATTTAATTTTTACAGTCAAAGTTGAATTTGTTGAAGTATATGTGACACACACTGTTAATTCTGAAACACACATGTATGTAGTGATAGAGTACAAAAATAGCTCAGAAATGAATGAAATATTAGACAACATTCATTGCTTTTTGCTGTTTAGATTTCTAATGACATATCAAACACTAACAAAGTACTGACTCATTTATCATGATTCTTACTGAAATAAAAGTTTGTTATGGCCATCAATGGGTGTGATGGGAAACACCTGAAAATTATCTTTAATATGAGACTATCTTGTGAATTCAACAAGTGAATGTTATTATCTTACAAACTCAGAGTACAAACTGAGAACAAGGCCACCATGCTTTATTTTTAGATATGTTAATTTCACAGCATGTTAATTCCACAAGTTCAGTCATATTGAAACTTACATTTTTCGCACAAATCTCCAGTGAAACCTGCAGCACATACACAGCCTTCAACAGTGTCACATTGATAGTTGAGACTCTTACAGAAACAGAGGAATTTACAATTTGGACCAAAATATTGATCGTCACATCCTGTAATGGAAAAGTTATGTGTCATTTTTCTACAACTGCCGACATCAGACTGTGAATGAATGGAACCTTTTACAAACAGGGAAAGTAAACAAATGAATTACATTTAATTTAAAAACTCTTGGCATAGCTATCCCGTACTATGTGGTGTTCTACTATCTCTTACTATGTGGTGTTCTCCTATCCCGTACTATGTGGTGTTCTCCTATCCCGTACTATGTGGTGTTCTCCTATCCCGTACTATGTGGTGTTCTCCTATCCCTATGATGTGGTGTTCTCCTATCCTGTACTATGTGGTGTTCTCCTATCCCATACTATGTGGTGTTCTCCTATCCCATACTATGTGGTGTTCTCCTATCCAGTACTATGTGGTGTTCTCCTATCCTGTACTATGTGGTGTTCTCCTATCCTGTACTATGTGGTGTTCTCCTATCCCGTACTATGTGGTGTTCTCCTATCCCATACTATGTGGTGTTCTCCTATCCAGTATTATGTGGTGTTCTCCTATCCAGTACTATGTGGTGTTCTCCTATCCTGTACTATGTGGTGTTCTCCTATCCCTATGATGTGGTGTTCTCCTATCCTGTACTATGTGGTGTTCTCCTATCCCATACTATGTGGTGTTCTCCTATCCCATACTATGTGGTGTTCTCCTATCCAGTACTATGTGGTGTTCTCCTATCCTGTACTATGTGGTGTTCTCCTATCCTGTACTATGTGGTGTTCTCCTATCCAGTACTATGTGGTGTTCTCCTATCCTGTACTATGTGGTGTTCTCCTATCCCATACTATGTGGTGTTCTCCTATCCAGTACTATGTGGTGTTCTACTATCTCTTACAATGTGGTGTTCTCCTATTCCGTACTATGTGGTGTTCTCCTATCCCGTACTATGTGGTGTTCTCCTATCAAGTACTATGTGGTGTTCTCCTATCCTGTACTATGTGGTGTTCTCCTATCCAGTACTATGTGGTGTTCTATTATCTCTTACAATGTGGTGTTCTCCTATTCCGTACTATGTGGTGTTCTCCTATCCAGTACTATGTGGTGTTCTCCTATCCTGTACTATGTGGTGTTCTACTATCCAGTACTATGTGGTGTTCTCCTATCCCATACTATGTGGTGTTCTCCTATCCCATACTATGTGGTGTTCTACTATCTCTTACAATGTGGTGTTCTCCTATTCCGTACTATGTGGTGTTCTCCTATCCCATACAATGTGGTGTTCTCCTATCAAGTACTATGTGGTGTTCTCCTGTCCCATACTATGTGGTGTTCTCCTATCCAGTACTATGTGGTGTTCTACTATCTCTTACTATGTGGTGTTCTCCTATCCCATACTATGTGGTGTTCTCCTATCCTTTACTAATACTAAGCAGTGACTCAGAGAAAACGCAGCCCTTGTCATTTTAACCTCAACAAAACATTACGTCATTCACATAATAAAAAAGGTACATTGTAGCGGTGGAAGTCCATTACCTTTTTCACATTTTTCTCCCATCCATCCTGGAGAACACTGACAAAGTCCAGTAATATGATGACATGGACTGTCATTACAGTCACACTTAGCTTTACAGTTAGCACCATACTTTCCAATGGGGCAATCTGCAAAACAAACAATGTACAAGTCATTATACCACACACAAGCAAAGATATTGTCTTTGAACAGAAAATATGGATAACATGCCCTGGTCATTCTACATCACAGTGTCTACACTACTGGTTCAACTTTTCATGAATTATGCTTGAGTATGTATAATTATAGTATTCCCAATACTTTTCATCATTCAACCAAAAAATATTTGTGACCTAAGGGGCCTTGTCACTACAGGTCACTATATGACTCGTAGTGACAAGGCCCCTTAGGTCACAAGTATTTTCCTTGGCTGAATGACTACAAATATTGGGGAATAATATCTCTTATAAATTGTCAAAAAACAATAACTAACAATAATCATTTAATTCAACTATTTGGTGTTCGACTAATTTCTATACATCGTATGATGTATAAAGTAATGTTAAATATATATATGTTTGTAATTTACATGTCCAGAGTAACCGAAAGACAAATTTCCATTTACTTTTAATAACATGGACAATAAAGATATTTGATTTCAAATTGCAAAGTACTGAAGGTGGTAAACTGTTTTTTTTTTTGCTAAGTACTCAATACGCACATTGTTGATAAAATCGACCATAGATTCTTTGCTTACACTGATGAAGTCATGGTGGATACCTGGCGAAAGCGGTGGTGAGCTAATTGTACATTTCAGTGCAATACGAAGTAAAATCCATTGACTTACATTCCATGTTGTTTATCCCAAACCAGAACATCATAATATTGTAATTATTATCAAGGTTGATTGACATGCAATTATTAGACCACTGGACTTATAATACATTACCTTAAATACATTTACAAGTACACAGAACATCTAGACTATGTAATGCTTACTGAATTATCCTCATTCCGTTACTATGGTTACAGCATTATTAAGAATGAACAGAACAAAAACCAACCAATATGCGCATAGAATTTGAACGGAATATCAGATAATTTGATGTCGATTTCTAAGACTTGCTTGTCTCAACTCACAAATTGTTTAAAGTAATATAAACCAACATTTCACACTGAACTTTTGCTTTCTTTTTTAAGATCTGATATCTGAACTTTACAATCATTCAGACATCTGTGTTTGTAACTGTGTTTCATCCACTCACCTTCTTCACAAAGTGTTCCAGTATATCCAGCCTTGCAATCACATTCACCACTGACATGATCGCACTGTCCTCCATTCCTACACTGGCAGATCTCATTGCAACCTTCACCATAGTAACCACGTGGACACGCTGTAACAGAAAACAGTAATTCATCAAAACTACTTACTGTTGGACTAGCTGAACTTGTGTATACGTGTACTTGGAACTAATGGAATTTGTTTGTTCCTGGACCATTTAATATAATATATACTTAATTGAATAACATATCAAAATTAAATACAGAAATTGATTAATATATAGTCACCATTTGTACAGTGTTAGGGTTTTAAAACAGGAGGAAACAGGAAAAACCTGCATAGTTCGCTAGGGCAAAAACTGAGGATCACTTTTCTTACATACAGATCTTGGAAATGTTTTAATTAAAACTCAGTTGACTTTTGGGTGGTTCGAACCCAGACTGCAGTGGTAAGAAACATAAGAGTTAACAACTTGACCACCGACAAATTCAATTTATTGTGTATGGTATACACATATAAGCATGTCACTGATAAAGTATGTATCATTTGGTTTCTAGTAATCTGATATCAACACACTGTTAATAAATATAACTATGTTTGTATTTTGATTCACCCAATGTCCATACCGTCAATACACGTAGCACCCAGCCATCCTGGTGCACAGGTGCATTCACCATCATAGTTATGACAATTGCCTCCATTTTGACACTGGCAAATCTGTTCACAGTCTTTACCATAGAAACCCTGTTCACATGCTGCATAGATGGAAATAAACAAAATCCAAAAATGTTCATTATTTGAAAACTTCATGAATGACTCAAGCCTTTGAACATCATCTTGAACATTTTAGGGTCTGATTATGGATTAATCAAACATGCCCTCTAGTGGTCAGGTGAAACAGAAATAACATGTTTTGAACTTTCTCGTTAACTGTGGTTATTCTAGGATGAGAACATCAACAGGAGTAGATTCTCATATATCGCTTCCTCTAGTGTTGGTGTATAGAAATGATGAAATGTTGGCAAGTGAAGTGAGATAAAACTCTACAATTGTGAAATACTACTACTCTTAAAACATGGTCCACATAACACAAGGTGGTGAGTTTAACCACCCCCCCCCACCCCCCCCCCCCCCCCCCCCCCCCATTTACATTAACTCTCTTCAGATCAAGTTCTTGTAAAAGATACTGGCCATGGCAGGATTAGGGTTAATGTGATTTACTCATTTATTAGTCAAATTAGTGAAACAATGTTTTCAACTACTCACTGTCCTCACAGAAGGTGCCTCTCCAGCCTGGCAAACACTGGCATTGACCAGTAGCTGGGTGACATGTAGCATTATTGCGACACTGACAGTGAGAGGCACAATCCAGACCATACATGTTCTTTTCACATACTGTAAAAAAACAAAAGAATATCTGACTGTAGAGTACAGCAGCAAAAATGACTTGATTACCTCTCTATTCTTCTCATTATTTGTTACTGGGACTTCTCAATCCAAATTTGATATTTTTTCAAATTGTACTTGTGATATGATTGTCACTTTTAATTTAAAAGTTACTAACCCTGACAAGACTGTCACATTGTGTTCATAAAATAATTCTATGAACGTGTAATTAGAGACAATGTCTGTTGTCTAATTTGCTTTATAACACATCATATCCATACCCTTCAGTGATTGGCTTAGATTAGATCACATGGTATAGACTATTGACTCATAGTGACCTCAATTTGCATATAGGGGCACTGCTTGTACTCTATTTTCCGTAGGGCAATATTCATGTAGCATGGAAGTCTTATCGATGATTTGCTTTGGGAAGAATATGTGCCTGAGAATGTGATGTGTTATAGAACACTTATTGCCTTGCCGTATTTGGGCACTAGTCGACGTCATATTACCCCTTGTACTGTTATAAAGTAACTATTTTCCTTGGCTTTCTGCCTAAAGGAATAGTTGCTACATAAAAGCCCTCGGGCGTAATAGATGTCTACTAAATGCCCCAATAACCAAGCAACAACAGTATATGTATATCAATTCTAGTTGATAGCAATACAAAAACTGATGCAACGAAAACTCGTATACAGAGAACTAGGTCAATTTACCATCTTCACAGTCAGCGCCATGGTAACCAGCCAGACAGGTGCATTTACCATCTACTGGATCACAGTTGCCATTTCCATTCAGACACTGAGGGCATGAATTAGAACAATTTCTGCCAAAGAAACCAACACTGCACGCTGTAGGAAAAAAGGCAAAATATAATGAATGAATGATAACAACAACCAAGGCCATAAAACAAACAAGCAGTAATAAATATACAATGACTATATTTGGTCAAATAATTATACGATGACCATATTTGGTCAAATAATTATACAATGACTATATTTGGTCAAATAATTATACAATGACCATATTTGGTCAAATAATTATACAATGACCATATTTGGTCAAATAATTATACAATGACCATATTTGGTCAATAACTATACAATGACCATATATTGTCAAATAAATATACAATGACCATACTTGTGTAAAGTGTGCCGGGTGCCAGCTCCAAAAAATGATTGTACAGGTAGAGCTCGGAGCCTGTGATTTCTCAATTCATAGGTTTGTAATTGTAGGTATATGATAATACTTACTGAATTCACAACGTGTTCCGGTATAGCCAGGTGGACATTCACATGTACCATCAGTTGGTGTACATGATGCATCTTGTTCACAATCACAATCAGCTTCACAAGATGCACCCCATTTACCAACAGGACACTGACTGTCACATCTCAGACCTGTAAATGTCAAGTGTTTCATTTAGTAAAATAGTACCATGAGTCAGCACTAATCCTGTTAACATACATGTAGCTATCTATTTGTCTACATGCAGCATGGTAACTGTCAAAGCTCAATCAGTATTAACTCCCACTGTTTTCCTGATTTTTGTTTTACTTTCAATCTTTCCATCTGAGTCTCCCATATGCAACTCTTTCTGTATCTTGGCATTGTAATATTGTAACATTTCAATGAAAACAAGTTTTCATATTTTGCTAGTGATAGAAACAAGGAAGAAAATACACAGGCTAAGTATACCCTGAAACCCAACCCATGGTGGATTCCTAAACTCTAAACTGAAGAACGAGACAAAAGCCATTTGTGTTTGATATGTTAGTCTAAGAGTATGGGCTATATGTCTCTTGATAAAATAATTATAGCACTTAATAATCAATGCAAAATTGTTACTACACGTAAACCCGGGCCTCCTAATTCCTTTTTGTTTGTTCTTGAATTTAGATTTCCATTAAATTATAACATTTTTGGATTCAATGTCACTAAACTAATTGCTATCTATCCATTTATGACAAAAGTAACCACACTTGATAGAATCTCGCCCAGCCTTTTTTGTCATCACACTCGATAGAATCTAGTCCAGCTTGTGTTTTGTTGAGCAGTTTATAATATCCAAAATAAAAATGACGGATCATTTCCTCCCATCGCAATCAAACATAAACACAAACATCATTTTATTATACCTTCATATCCTGGCATACAGACACATTTCCCAGTGACGTGATCACATTTGTCAGTACTGCCAGGTTCACAATCACAGCTTTGAAGACAACCAATACCATATGTACCATCCTGTGATGACAAAATGACAGAAATAATCACATTGTTATCTAACAAACATTAATACAATCCCATCATTTCTTATGACGAACTATTACTAAATATTGTTGGAATAACTTAATTTTGAAATTATCCATGATGTCAAGTAAAAGTATAATTTTATCACAGAAAATCAAAAACTGGTTATATGGGAATATTTTTTGACAAATATATGCGAGATGTAAGAAGTGTACACGTTCTAAGTTGTGCTGTAGTATTGAAGTACATTTATAGTCTTGGTTACCCAGACTCCCCCACTGTGGTCTCTACTATGAGACCAGACAGACAAGAGTCTGGGGAAATGTAATCACAATTACCCACACCAGATATCTTTCCCAGAGCAGTGCATGTTGGGCAATACTTCATGTTCAACATTGCTGGCTGAATGATCAAGGTACCTTTGTGACAATTTATTACATCTCAAGCAGCTGATTCGTCATAATTACAATGATCACGCCAAGTAAAACCATTTTTCACAACTTGAAAGAAATGTACTATGTGACTTCCAGTGTGGGCGACTTTGGATTACATTTCCCCCAGACTCTCATCTGGATGGTCTCGTAATACAGCCCCCCAGAGGTGAGAGTCTGGGTAACTGAGACTAGCGTAATTTAATGAAAACAGAAGTCTAACTAACATGATGCTATACATCATCAATACCAAACATCTTTACTTGACTTCTTCAAATCTCTCAAATGTGAATTCTACATGAATTTATACACACTACGTAATCCGCAATCATACAATATGCAACAAATAAAATGAAAAAGTAGAGGTCTTGATGCTTACTGGACACTTATCAGAGCACGTGGTTCCGGTCCATCCTGCTGTACACCGACACAGACCAGTCACATGATGACATGATGCACCATTCATACATGGACATGACATGTTACAAGACACACCATAGCTCCCAGATGGACATGGTAATGAACAGTTGCTTCCCGACCAACCTAAAAGAGAACACATATCGATCAGAGATATGCTATACATTAACGCGAGTAGGCATGTTTTTCAAAGTCTTTCAATTTGTACTACAATTTTTATAGCTTTTTCTCCCATTTCGAATATGGGACAAATTTGGATCATTTTTGGAGACGTTTTTCAAATGAGTATTGTCATAATATTCAAATTATATGCTAATATTCACTTTACCATTTTGTGTAATTTCTCACCTGCTTGACATAAGCACATTCCAGTAACATGCTCACATGTTCCATTGTTTGCACAGGGTGAACAAATACCATCACAATTCAATCCAAACGTTCCTCGCGGACACTCAGCATCACAACTGTCAGGAAAACATACAAAATCAATACTTCTAGACCACATGACATCACCAAATGAATATGCTAAATTAAAACATCACCTATGAATACATAGCTATTTGAACAAAACAGAAACTGATTCATCATCTAGTCAAACATTCATCTTAGACTCCCCCCCCCCCCCCCCCCCCCCCCCCCCCCCCCCCCTGTTCAAACCACCACTCTGTACATCCCCACTTCCACAGTTGGTAAAATACTACTTCAAAGACATATTATGAAGCAGGATTTATTTTTTGTTAAATATATATTATATAACTTACAAGGTGCCTGTATATCCTGGTGTACATGTACATGAGCCATCAATATGGTTGCACTCAGCTCCATTCTCACACTGACAAATATCTTGACACCCAGGACCATACCAGAATGAATCACATGTAGCATCACATAGCGACCCCTGGTAACCATCTTTACAATAACATATGCCATTGCCTGGGTTACACCTATGGAGAGATATAAACATGGATATTAGGGCACACAGCCACGACATGGGCATCCAAGATTAGGGACAATTAAGGGCTAACCTTTTCATCATGTATGTCAAACACTTAGTTGTGCACAAAGAAGTCAAGAACATGCAATGTAGGTAGAAATGAAACATTTGAGAAAGGCAAAAAAACCACCAGAATTATATCAAGTACCCAAGAATGTTATCAAAATTTGCCATGAAATGTTGGGAATGGGTAATTTCCAACGTACGCTTCAGTATTGAACGATTCTGACTGACACTTCGTGACTCTGTGTTCCAAGTGCTTTACAATTATTAATCTATAGTGGCACAACAGCCCTTTAATAAACTTCCTCAACTCCCTGGGAAGAATACAATCAATTGCAGCCTTTATAAATGCATAGGATTAAAGTATTCACATTGCAACCTCTATCAAACCAGGTCCGCAATTATACAACTGGGTTGACTGAGACACAGTCGTGGTTCAAATCTTGCCCAAGGACTTTAGCCACTCAGAAACAAACGGCAGCGATGGGGCTTGAACCTGCAACCTGCAGATTTCAAGCCGGCCACTCTAACCATTTGCCCATCATTACCCCACATGAATTAAGAACATGAGTTCAACTACAAGATGATAATATATCTATCTCTACATACTCTTCAGTGTTGTCTTGTATGCATTCACATTGGTGTACACACTGCTCCCCAAAGTACCACTCAGGACAAGCTGGAAGACAAAATACATTTAGATTACACAACAAATCATGACCATGAAATGACACTAATCCACCATAGTACACAAGAAATCTCTAATATTCTTTAACTACATAATACATACTGTAGTAACACTAAAATACTTTGTAATGAGCCTTCAGTTCTTGTGAAATAAAATTCTTCTTTGCACACATTAGTCCACAGATTGAGTTTGTAAGTGCCTCATTATTGATAACAATAACTTCAACAACAAAAAACAAAACAATGCACAACATTGTCACATAAAAAAATTAACAATATACTGCTTATTGTGCATTTACACTTACCACTTTCATCACAAAATGTTCCAGTGAAACCTGGTAAGCATCTGTAAGTAATGGGCAAAGAAAATTATTTTTACACTTTCAAGGAGTACTTAAGTATTTGCATGGAGTTTTCAGAGTCAACTAATGTCAATTTTCATGGAGTGTTTTGTTGAGTGTTTCATTATATTACATTAACAGACTGATGTTTGACTTTTTTCCATATATTACACTTTTTTTTACCTAGGCCCAACATGCTGAATGGCACATATTCTATATTACACCATGCTATTAAAAAAAACATGATTATACATCACATTTTTCCTACATATCCTGAAACTAGAATGGCACGTTACATGTATTATAGCATTTAACATTACTCCAAAATCACAATCATTATAAGTAGATTATTACTAGTTAGTTTCAGGATTGATTACAAACTTTTACTGTATGTTAATATCATATAAAGCTCTCCATGTCTTAACTCCAGAGTACATTTGTGATCTTCTCCAGCCATACACACTGCGTCACACTCTACGTTCTACAAGCAAGAATCTGCTTACAACAACAAATTACAGACAAGTCACCTTTGGAGGTTGTTTATTCTCATATGTTGCCCCCCAAACTATGGAACTCTTTGCCACTTGACATTCGCCAAGCTTCCAGGTTGGATTACTTCAGAGCAAAACTAAAGACTTATTTGTTCACCAAAGCATACATGTATGGTGTGCTTTAGCCAGTTAGTGCTATTCAACAGAATATTGGTCACTGAGATTGGCGCTTATAGAGAAATTTGATTGATTAATAGATTGATAAAAAGAGTGTTACATACGTGCATGTTCCATCAATATGATCACATGATTCACTATTGACACATTGGCATATATAATCACAGTCCTGGCCGTACCGTCCTGGCAGACAAGTACTTTCACATTGATCACCCCGATATCCTGGACTACATTCACAATCTCCAGTAAATCTGTCACACCGGGCTCCATTCCGACAATCACAATCCAGTTCACAGTCTTCTCCATACGTATGGTAATCACATTCATCACTGCACACCGATCCCTGGTAAAAGAAACAGAAAACAGAAACTTAAAACAATTTATCTCAACAGAGAGAGAGAGAGGCTCTTATACATTATATGCAATACGTGTGACTGCAAGTAAAGGTGTCTTGGCTAAGTGTTTAGAAACTCACGAGTATGATGCAGAAATCTGGTTATTTTCTATAAATCTAACCATCCATTTTGAATGAGACACACTTTTGCTACTCAAGCAATGACTTGGTAAATTTCATAAATTTGTGATATGTATGTAAAGTATGTCAACAAATGATCATTCATGAAATTTGTGACTTGTTTCTCCAATGGGTATGTATGTAAAGTATGTCAACAAATGATCATTCATGAAATTTGTGACTTGTTTCTCCAAACTGTACCATTATTGTCAGGAATGTCTTACATTTGTATTTGTGGTAGTGTGAACACAGCTATTAAAGTCTTATAGCTAAACTGATGTAGGTGTTTCACTCATATGACATGACATTTAATACACACCCTCAGACAACTTCAATTGCATAAGAAACAATTACATACTGTGCCATGCACAGTGGGGAGTATAGTCAAGTTGCAATGTTGATTATCAGTTAGAAAAATAAATAATTGCAGCCGTTAAAATCATTAAGTCCATGTGTAATGTTTTAATTAGAAGCATGTTTCTACTGCACTGTGAAAGAATAGCAATGCTTATCAGTGTTCAGTGTGATTGGGTAAAGGATCCTGGTGTTTTTATGTGTCTCTGTTATTGTTGGTCTAGAGTTGAATAATGGCTAGATCTGTGTCAAAAATGTAATGTCCCATGAGTGAAACACTATACCTACATCATCAAAGTGTAGCCAAATAATAGATTCATGGCAAGTTTGCATTTACACAGACTGTGACTGGGGTTGTCATTGGCGGAGCAGTTAACAGTCTGGGTTTGACCCCCGCCAAGCATCGACTGGGTTTGTTAAAATTTTTAACAGGTCTGTATGTAAGAAGGGTGATACCCAAAGTTTGACCCTGCTGAAGGATGCATGTTTTCCCTGGATAATCCATTTTGCTCCTTCTTCTTCAACAATAGGGCACTATATAACGCTGCTCCTATGGTGACTATTCAACAAATTTCTGAATTCATTTGGACAAATAAACATTATTCTTATTGTTATTATGAACACCTCGAGGAGTCAGTACATTAGTGTCAAAACCATACTTACTGTCCATCCAGAAGGGCAGAGACATTCAGCTGTCACAGGATCACAAGTTCCACCATTCTGACAAGAACAAGATATCGCACAGTCTGGTCCAGCTTGACCTTCAGGACATTGTTCTTCACAGCTATGAAGATAAGCAAAGTAAAGTTTTCTTTACCAGATCAGAATCCAGGTGTCAGAATATAAGTACAATGCTCAACCCAATGTAAAACTACTCTTTATTCACTGCGAATGTCATTAGTAAACTGAGATCTAACTCTGAGAAGTATAATGAAGTATCCATGATGTGTTGTATGCACATCATTCATCACGTTATATTATTACCTATCCCCATCAACAAATCAAATATCCATTTGGTAAATTTTTAACTGCACTTGCACAACAAAAGTGATAATATTGAGAGAACAAGATACTATTACTACTTGTACATGTAATGTTGTTGAGTAGCAGTGCTGACATATTTAGAAGTTGTTAAACCCAAAATATTGTTACTCGCACTCAGAAATATCATCGAGAATAATCCCAAGATTGTTGCTGACATGTTGTCAGTGTCATCTGTAATGTACTATTATGGGATGTAATTACATGTGTCATTTGTAACATGTGAACACTAGGAGTAACAAAGCTGGGATCTCCTATGACATTTGTGCTTTGATTGAGGTAACCAGCCAATTGTAGTATACACCCAATGATAATGTGAATGAGTTGATGTAAAAAATTTGGTGTAATTTATACTCTCGTTAACCCTTTCATGACTAGAGATGAGTTTTAAATAATATGGGGACCCAATTTATATGAATATTTCATAATTACAATAATATTACTTTATTAGGAAATAACAATTCTTTAATTCCAGTCTAAAATGAAGTTGATATATGACAAAAACTTACACAAAACAAGAATTTTGTCCAAACAATTTTGGCGGGAATGTTTTCAGTATTGAAGGGGTTAAATGTTCTGACTCTGAGTTGCAAAATTTGATGTTTATGATGAACCCACAATCTAAAGCATTCACTTCTGTACTGTAAGTTGACTGGAGGAAAAATGCTGACACATAAAATTTATCTTGACTTACTATGGCCCTTGGAAACCAGGAGCACATGAACAGGCACCATTTTCATGGTGACATGTAGCACCATTTTCACATTGGCAGTCTGAGTTACAATCGTAACCGTAGGAACCATCTGGACAAATGTTTTGACAGCTTGAGCCTATGGACAGACAAGATGTTTAAAAAGTTCTGTTAATTTTGAAAAGTAAATTGTACAAAATAGAAAATGATGTACAAATATATGCAAAAAAATCTTTTTTATCCTTGCACTGTAAATGACAAGAACAATCTCATAACATTATCTATCAATTATGAATACTCACAGAAGTGTCAAATATATTTCCATCGCAAGTACAACTACAATTTTGTGCGAAGTGCATAAGTATGAAAAAAAGTTATGGCTTCCAAGCCTTTTCAGTCATGGCTCCAATTTTGTGAAATGAGTTTCCTTGTATTAATTTTCATTCAGACAGTCCAACTGAATCGTACAAACACAATCTTAAAATGAATCTTTTTATGCAATACTACCACATGTGAGTTTGTGCAACTATTATTGTTATTTCAGCTTTGTTTACTTTGTAATATTTATCATTTTAGTCACAGAGTTTCATGTAATTCTTATTGTCATTTTGTCCATGTATCTACATTTTTAACATTTTACGAGTGCTGAGACATAGTGTACTGCAATTAAAAAAAAAATTCAATTATTATTTACCATAAGTGTTACCAAGTCAACTGACATAGGAACAGGACTAGAATACTTACCAACATAGCCAGCTTCACATGTACAACTACCATCTATTGGGTCACATAAAGCATCATTTTGACAAGTGCAATCATTGGAGCAATCCGCACCCCATTCATATGGTGGACATGCTAGTTAATGGAAGATGAAACACAATCTGATTACGATTATCAAGCTTATTACGATTGAAAGTTGTCAACGCTTTACCCAACAATACTGCATTGTCGTGTTACATTGGTAGCTGTCATCATACTAGCTGCCTATGGTATCATTACACTTTTAAACCTTGTGCACAAAGTGATGAATTTGCATATCATTTGCATATCATTTACATGCAGGTATGCAATGTTGTTTTCAGTATTGCACTACAGCGAAAATCCCACATGTACAATGATATAAGGAATCTCTGGTTCATATGTAATAATATACACAAGTTTGCAACATTTTACATGATTTTCAATGTGTATCTACATTTAGGTGAATATTCTTGTATGCTACAATCATTTTAATAAAATGAGGGGAAATATATTTTGAACTTACAGCTGGCACAGTCATCACCTCTGAAGCCTGCATGACACTCACAAACACCAGGGCTTGTACAAGAACCATGAACACATGCATTGCAGACAGCTGTATGGAGAGAAGTAACAACAATAAAACATACTCACTTTGCTCAGGATTTCATGATTTATTATAAAACAGAGAATTCTGGGTAATACCTGACCTACATAATTAACATTAAAACTGCAAATTTATGTTCAAGTGCTTTTGTAAGGTAATGGATTGATGCATGAAATAAAATAAAATAAAATTCACAGTTCATATTATTAAACTTTTTTAAGACAATTTTTTTCAAGAAAGGTGAAAAGTTTGGAGTTTACAATGTTTTAAATACATATACATGTATTACTATAGATGTACATGACAATAAATCACCAACCTTGTTCTATTTTGACCTCTTAGCATTTATTATTAGAGATAAAGACTTGCAATACTTACGTATGCAGTATTCAGAACTTGTTGAGTAACCATCACAACATTCTCTTATCTGTCGATATTTTGTTCTCACTTCTTGCTTATATGCCACTCTGTACTGTATTCTACATGTTTGCATCAACAAAACACAAAATAAACAAAGAAGCAACATGTTATAGAACAGTTGTCTTACAAAAATGGTACACTCTACATGGATTAAAGCAACATTAACTGTAAAAAGGCCTTTCAGGGGGAGGTGGAGGGGGTGATATCAGTACATTGTGTACATTGTATAAAGAATGTATATGATAATAAATAGACAACTGAAAATTTAAACTTGCATGTAATAAATATATAGGGGGGGGAGGGGGGAGGTTTCATATCAGTACGTTGTACATGTAAGAATGTATATGATAGACAACTGAAAATTTAAACTCAAATATACAATGCACATACCCATTGATCAGTACAACACTGAGCATCTGATTTGGTTTAAAAACTTGTTTCTCATAAAGTTTAAATGGTTCAGAAAACAAGTACATGATGATCTCTAATCATAGAGTCTATGTTATATTTGATGCAACCAAACTGATAGCAGGTATCAAATTATCAGCTGAACAGCTACTAGTAGGCAACCAAGAATGCCAGGTGGACAGACAGGGGGATATACAACTATCCTAATTATAAATTTTGATGATCCCCCCCCCCAAAAAAAAAAAAAAAAAAAAAAAAATATCATAGACAGTTAAGAACTACCACAAAATAGATTCCAAAAGCAAGGAAATACTATTTTGGGTCACTACAATCATATACACAATGTTTATATGTCCATCCTACCTTCGTCTTGTACACCTAAACCAATTAAGGACGTCTGTACATCTGGTATAATATACCTGGTCATACGGCTCTTGATAACTAATTGTAACTGTTGTGAGATAACTACAAAAGAAAAAAAAAAAATTACTCGGTTACAAAAATTACACTGAATTAAGAAATTAAGGAGAAATGTTTTTGGACTCTGGCATCATGCTAAACATAAAATATTGCCACTAAGGCCTAAAAATAATTGTTTGGTTTTGGTTACCCGCCCCCACCCAGTTTTTCACTGCCAACCCTAAATTTTTTTTGAGCCGAGACTGGCAACTTGTTGATACATTCACAGCTCAGGTCAAAGGTCAATTAAAGACATTCAAATTATGATATGTTGCTAAGCAACTTGAAAAGTTCATCTAAGTATGCCATTTAAACACTGACAACTTACTACATAGAATTTTCAGCGATTATTTTTGTATGGGTCAGCCTATAACCTACAACCTTCAAATGTCACTTCAGGACACAAATTTGAACAGACATGTATGATGAAACAAGTCTTGCTTGAAATAATTCTTCAAATTTCATAATACCTATGATGCTATTGCCATGGCAATCAAAAGCAAAAGGCACTGACGTGGATAATGTTTGGTGTCATTTTTTTCCCCACACTTGCTCGAAAATATTTATTGGTTTGGTCTGCTGAACATGCTAAACACGTACTTACTAGTAGTAAACTGCTGACCTTTTCCCTTTGTTTGACTATACCTGGTGTACATACAAATATATGAAATTACAATATCCTGGAGTTGAACAGGATATGTCAATTCTACACACAAATAAAAAAGTTTAACCCAAGTCAATTGACACTCAGTATTTTCCTTAACTTCATGGCAACAGGTAATTAAGAAAACAACTCCTTTTATTTCTCTTACTGTTTTCAAGTTCTGTTTGTTAGGGTGGTGTCGGACTCTAACTTTCTTTTCACATTTAAATTATTACATCACTTGAGAATTGTTTTCAGGTGACTCATTCCTTCTTTTTCACGACCTTTGCTGTGTCAAAAGTCATAATTTACAAGTCAATCACCACCTACATGTATAGTTCCTTCCAGTCTTTCTACAAATTTCAGAGTTCGTAGAACTACACAATATTTCAGATCTCTCTTTTGAAATGCTGTTATCAATAAACACTAGCGTGTTTGCTTTGTTTTGTGTTCATTTTACAAGTTCCTGTTCTGGTAAAAATTGTAGTGATGACAAAGAAAACAGAAGGTAGCAATGCATGTGAGTTATCCTATAGCCTGTAAGTGGAATGTACATCTTGTTTCCAATGAGAGACCTTGAATATTATGTCATAGGTATTAGTTAGTTACTTCATTCCTATACTGCAATTTTGTCACATCATAAAAATGGTTCACGTAGAGACGGGGCTGTTATTCTAAAAGTACTTTATAAGGCAATTTCTATATATTTACTTTCACCACAAATCAAAAGATGATGATTTCCTGCATACCAACTGTTGTTTACCTAACTAGGCACATATTTTTAAGAGTACACATGCCCCACTACAAGTAGGATTAATCACTAACTGTGTAACTCTAACTTTACTGATGTGAAAGTACTTCAGAATTATGTCTATATTAAACAATTTACAAAAGAAATCTACTTACGGGCAAGAATGCAAATCAAGTTCAAGTTAGAGGGTCTAAAACTCCCTAGTTTGATATTATGTACCTTTCGTACAATTTGTGAACCATTTTCATGTTTGTCAAATATACATGTACATGTGTACAATGAACAGGTTCTAGATATGTCTATAGAATTTCTGACACCTGACACTGTATCAGGGTTAAAAGAATAGTGTTCTGGTACACCCTATCACTTCATTTTAAAACACGACCCTTTGAAATCTCAAACATGACCCTATACAGAATCCATTGTCCACTACATGACCTTTCTGAGTTTATTTTAGACATGAGATTTAACCTTAGAATGTCCCAATTGACTGATAATTGCAGCTAGACATGATAGACAGTTATACCTACTTAAAAAGTAATGAGAACACTTGACCTTTAAGGTCAGTTAAGGTCAATGCAACAAAAGTTTAAATATTTAACTTTGAAAACGTACATCTAGACAGTGACAAGTTCATGGTTAAATGAGTGGTTATAAAGTACACAGAGCTGGTCCCATGGTCAAATTCTATCCTGTAGGAATTATAAGTCCCCTATCACCCATTCCACAGCTGGTTGAAAGTTTTCACTGGTTTGATGGTAACATGTCGCTAATATGCCATGGATTTCAATAATTACAGCTGCAAAGTGATTTGATTCGATACTATTTGATACTATATGAAATGTCATTGTGTGTTTAATTCGTTTGTAGCTTTACACTTTCTCTATCAAAATCAGAAGGGTTAATTCCAAAGTATTGTATCTGAGGTTTCACCCCATTGAAAAAACTATTCATTGGTGGATAATACTAAAATGAAGAATTGCACAGAACCTCAATATTACAGACACAACAATGTGCACTGCACATACTATAATGATCTTATTTATGTCCACTCTGGTTACAGAAATAGTAAATCATTTTCTTCAAGGGATTTTGATGAAATTGTCTTGCAAATTGATAGAAACTGCATGAACCTATGACTACTACATGTACATTCTCGCACACCAGAGCCGTTATTTCTTCCATGACACTGTTGACGGCGCATTTAGGAGGGTGCTGTAAAAAGAGGCTGTGGTTTGTGACGATGTGACTACAATGCATGTGCAATGTCAACTGTGACGGTCATATTTGATGGTGCACTCTAAGAGTAGAAGTGTACTCAAGTGGCCATATGGATGAGGATTGATATTTATTTTGGATTTTTCAATTTATAAACCAATTTTATGATGGCTTCCATTAAAATACAAAGGCATAGGCATGCCTCTGAGTGTTGACAGTTACAAATACAATGTCAAGGTGATCACCAAGTACCAGACTTTGTTGACACAATTGTAAACAATCTTACTTATCGTGTTTCATCTATTGAATTGGCGGGAAACATCTACATTTGTACTATGAGAAATCTAATATCATATTTGAGAAAAATGATACTTGTACTAACCTGCATGTGGGCACAGTGGCATAATGGTTGATGAGTTATTGGTATGAAATTGATAATACTATTTGCAGTGCTTTATACATATACATGTGAAATAGACATCCTGGCAATTTGCCAGGCAATAATTTCATCTGCCTAAACCGAAGGCAAAACGATGCAATGTAGTTCTTATGTATTACTGACTTTGTGCTCCTGTATCGTCAAAGATCTGTAAGTCAGGAAATACTGATTGGGACAGTCAATATATATAAAAATAAAAAGAATAAAGTGCAAATATATAAATTTAATTACGTTGATAAAATCTGCCTACCTTGTTGTTCTAAAACAAACGTGGTCACCTTCATTGTTGATGTTCAAAAGCTCAGCTGATGTGACGACAAAGAAAAGTGTTGATGCTAACGCTGTCGCTAACACTCTAAGTGATATCATTGTGGTTGTTTACTTCTTAACAGCACCTATGAGAGAAGAAACATGTACAAGATGTCAAAATCTTCAACATTGAGTTAACATTGACACTAAATGCATGTTGGTCAAATTTTGCCAAAAAGGTAAAAAAAAAAAGAACTACACATGTACAACGTATGTACTACACAGTGTACACAGATGTGTGGCTTCTGAATAAAGAAAATAAAAGTTGTAGAAAATACCGACCCTAAAAATTAGTCAAACTAATGACACTTTGGATCAATATTTGTGAACTGGGTTGAGGTAACAATTACCGTGACTGTCTGGTTTCTTCTTCATTTACACAACACACACGGTGACGTCTATGTAATTAGACAGATACATGCACCGAATACAACTTTCACTTTTGCACATCTTGGACATATAGTCCAACACAGACACAGTACATTAACTAATTTTATATCATTATACAACATTATACTTCCTTCTACTAGAGGAAATACACACACACTGTGTTTTACAGTGATAACGTAATCGCTGTTTACATGCACACAATCCACAATAATGTATTGTGTACACCACAATTAACATGTGTAGCATACATCAAACAGCATAATAACATACAGTATAAATTCACACTATAGCTACATTTTTAGTAATTTTGGTGACCTAAAACCTATCACACATGTACCTGACAAAATGAAGAATACATACATGTACATTGTAACTACCTAAAGAACTACACAATTTCATTTGAACTATATGTACAAGTTCATTATATGTTTAAATAATTAACAATCAAACAATTGCTAATTGCTTCATTTAAATATTTGATTAAGTATAAATTAAAAGTGATTACTTTTGTGAGAACTAGAAACTAGACATCAATTCAAAGGCAACGTTGTAGTTATATCATAGTGACAAATATACAAGTGACCAGTACACACATTGTACAAGTGTATTTTTTACATCTTCGTGTACATGTATACCTGCTATTGTAATCTCCTGTGCTAAAGCCAATCAAATAAACTAATACTATATAATTCACTGTACTTGAAAAAACTCTTACCACATTCGTTCAGAAAATGATTATACTATAAGTGATGCCAACAACATAATAACGGTACTACACCGGGAAAGACTCTGTACGTGTGATAGTCTCTATATTGTGTTTTTTTTTTCATTCTGAGTCAGACCGTCTCTGTGACGTCACTCAGACTATGCATGGCGTGACTTCAATGAAATGAACACAACATTATGCGTTCATTATCATAACAACACATCATACATATATATACAGCTATACTACACCCTAAAGTAGGTCAGAGTCAAAACCTACACATACACAATGTATATACTCCTATCATTTGATCTAACCACAACCTAAAATAAAACCAGTTTCATAATTGTATCAGGTTTTATTGAATGAATAGTCTCTACATGTATGCTGAGAATGAGAACCACCCGTATAATTTATATCTCATTATGAGAGTCATACCATAAACTATGAGGCATAACACCGGAATCATTGTACATAGGGTTGTAGACATCTTAGTTCTATTTTGCCTACAAACCTATCTCAGCATGGTACTCAACAGATTACTTGAATTTTTCAACAGTTTAATTCAAAATATCGGATCAAAACATTCTATTGTTTTCCATCTTATAGTTATACAATGCAGTATTATCAAGCATGTCAATGTAAATACAGACTTAGCTGTGTATATATAATATATATATATAGTTTATAGTTTATATTGTTGATTCTGAATGCAGGCTCTCTGAGCCTCTATGTTCAGCTCTCACAATATCCAATAGTTGTAGTAGCATGTCCGGTCCAGATTACATGTAGTATGTTTCGTCTATATTATATTTCATGGGTTGAGAGTCCAGGAAACTGTCAATATATGATTTATTTAATAATCTCTGACAAGCTGCACAATTGTACATACACCTGTATTTTTGTCAAGTGTGGTAAAACCATGCACTGAGTAAATCTGCCTACTAGAATTGTCACAAAGGTACATTAAGTTCCTTGGTACCCCTCCAAAATCATCATTACATACCTATCTATAAAACCATGCAAAGTTTACTTTGCTTCTGCTTTATACTGTGCAAAACTGAAGTGGTGTGATGAGTTTACAATTTTTGATATGCTTTAGTTTGCAGTTCTTGTAAGTTTACATGTTGAAGAAGTGATAACTAGATTTTACTAAATTCTCTATCATCGGGATTACTGTAGAATTTTCCTGCTGTATGTTGTGATTTTTGAGTGAAAGCAGTAGATTTGAAAAAAAACCATAATCCATCAAAAACAATATTTTGTCTACATATTCATGTGTACATGATTTCACCATAGCAACCGTGACATTGAACACTATCAATGTCTATATGTGTATGTGTATGTGTATGTGTATGTGTATGTGTATGTGTATGTGTATGTATATGTGTATGTGTATGTACGTGTATATAATATCCAACTATACAGGAAATCATCCCACATATGTATCAGTCCATAAATCATCACCATGAATAACAAATACAGCAATATGTGATGAAATATGCTGGTTGGTAAATTACTCTTATTACTTACAGAGTATGTTTATATGCCAGTGATATGTTTTACATTAGTCATCCTACCACTGTCATTATGACAAATAACCCACAATACAAAAATTTCTCCTTGAATCTGGAGTGTTTAAGACACAAATATCTCATTATCGTTCACATTCTCTTATCCATACAAATCCACGTCCTACATAATATTTGGCTGGTATAAGCAGTGCTTAATTCACAAATCTAGGTACTTGCATTTATTTATTTACAAAACCAACATAAATAGTTTGTGTGATTCAAAATCTTTTTTTTTTACTCAATATCAAACAGTTCATATGATATATATTTGCATCATGGTTTTATTAATTTTTTATACAATATGGGTACACATTAATGTACTGTTTTTGATGTGTACAGTAAATTAATAGACAAAGACTGGGCATACAAAATGTCCACATGACATTCACAAGCCATTAGCGGTCCAAGTGCAACAAACCCGCGGGCTTGCCTGGCGAAAACGGGTGTCATAAAAGTTGTTTGCATCTCTAAAGCTGTTTGTAGCGTTACTTATAATAGCCTAATAAATTGATAACAACTGATATAAGACGGAGATAAGGTTTGCCTCAATTGCAGTCCATGCAGACAGCCGAATAGAGGTTTTACAGCTGTTTACTTGTGTTATGTAAGAGCCCATCATCACATGTGTAAATATTGGTACTCTTTGATAACAAGTCAACTTGCTTGGCTAATGGCTTGTCCCAGTAATGATATAACATATACTTTTAGTGTTTTCTTTCAATGTAAGGTCAAATCAAATACCAACACTTTCAACGTATGTACATGTATGTGTGGTATTTAATTTGCATGCTTTTAATTTATTGCCTACATATTTTTTATAAAGCTTGGATATAAAATTGTTATTTTATTAGATTACTGCATATTTGTTTGGCATCATGTTGGTAGGACAAGATAAGCTATATAAATGACACAGATGTGTACAGATGTAGTAGCTCTCATTAGCCTGTTTACATCGCAATCAGTGTTTTTTGCTTTGCTGTGTCACAAACTGCTTGTATTGCTAGCAACAGCAAACAATTAAAATTGTTTGTAAATTATATGCAAACAGTGATTGGCTTGAAGAAATGCACTCAAAATGATTGGTTGCAATGGGGAGTGATAACATACAAAATGATTGGTCGCAACTGGGAGTGATAACATACAAAATGATTGGTCGCAATTGTTTGTGTGTGTGTGTGTGTGTGTGTGTGTGTGTTCGTGCGTGCATGCGTGCGTGCATGTGAATGTGGTGAACAGGGGGTGAAGTAATGTTTTAGAGTCTTGGACATCACTTTTATGGCAAGTACGTACAATGGCAGTAACTGAAGTTTCAGTTTACTAAGAATAGTAACAACAGACACACACACAGTCACTGAAACTATTGTTGCCACATGTTGATATAAGCTATTGAATGGCCGTCGGTTTAATTTTACTCAGAGTAAGGTGACATTTCTAATGATTTCTATGATCTCCCAGTGTACATTTTAGGGACTTCCAATGTTTACACTATATTAATTACAGGGTGATTATATCTGTACAACAGAGGCACTTCTATCATCCACTTGTGCAGTCTACCACATCAAATGACAAAAGCTTTAGTTTGAGTCTATTCTTTAAAGATCGGAACCTCAAATGCCACTGTAGTATTAAATATAGACACATTTCTATTGTCAACTATGTGATGTTGTACTGAGGACAGTTTTAACAACTAAGTCATTTCAAATTCTTTCTGTTAAATGTGCTCAGCTGTTCAGCCTTATCAGTAGTGTGTTTTTTAAGTGATTGATAATGGTCAAATAATACAGGAAATACAGCTGAGCACAGTCAAAGATGAATTTTCTGAAATGTAGATTTGGCTGTATTTTGAAACTGGCCATAATTTTTCTTTAGTAACAGGCTAAAATCACAGAAACAAATCATTTTGAAGGTCTGCTTACACAATGTGTTTGAAGTTTCCATGACAACAGCCAAGATGATTAAGATTTTAATGATGAAAATCAGCCAACGTATTCTTTATCAAATTTCCTGATTTCGCAATTCTTAACTGTGACTTCAAAATTCTAGTGGACATCTATTCATCAACACACCATTGTAATACAGGATTCTTGTCAAATAAAAAGACAAGGAATAAAAAGTGACCAGTGTATAGGTAAGATCTTCTGGGATAACAAAGGCATTTGCGAGTCACCGAGTGACTAACACATATTATTTGGGTAAACCGTACTGTTCTCAATCAGGCAGATCTCCTAAAACCACAAAAGATGGTGTGAGTCAGTCACTTAAAACTTCAAAAGAAGCTTTATTCCTATTATCACCTGGTGCTTTGTGTTCACTCCCCCTTAAACTGAACCCTGGCAAATGTCATGACCCCCTTGCTCCCCCTCCCACTGGTCTTTAGTAGCTTGCATTTTAATAGTATGCCTTGGTGAAATTCGCCTAGAGACTTTTAATCATGGTCCAATGACTTGAAGCCAACCTTTCAAACCACCTGTGAAAGGTCTAAGTTTGCCGCCTGAGATAATGAGACCAGTGCAAGTTGTTTGGGCTATGGTGACATGGGTACAGATAAAACATCCCATTACATAGAAAGCTATGACAGTTATAATTTTTTACATCATATTTACAATATTTTCATTCTGTGTTACATTGTACTAACAAAATTTTATTTTCACTTTACAAAATTCACAGTATATGTACAAAATGAAAGTATATCAGAAAGTGACAAACCTACACAAAACATGACAAAAATCTATTTGATGATCATACTTTTACTCTACACCAAGAATTTTGAAAATATCAATAATTATGCTGAATAAGAAATTCATTTGTGACTGCACAAGATCTTTAATGTTTTTGTTACTGGTGGGAAACTTAAACCATAAAACAATTCTACACATTTTCCGTAAACTAAATACTTATTATACCAATTTGATTAAACTCTGATGTATTGAAAGTGGCTAGATAATTTTATTTATCTCTATTTCCATCATGGAATTACATGTAGCAATTCACCCTTCTCTCACTACTAACTGAAAAAAAATTGCCTGTCCACTGAAAAATTACGTAAGAACAGCTTTTTGCAAGAACAGCTTCATTGACGAAACCCTGGTACCAGAAACGGATGATACATAATGAAACTAGCATAGTTACTCTTACATTATACAGTAATTTTGATGGTAACCCTGGTAACTAAAATTACTTGTGAACGAAGATAGATTTTGTCTCCTCCCTGTCTTGATAAGGATCATTTAAGACTACATGTATTCTTATTTCATTACCAACCTTACCAATAACTCTGCCTGACAACTCACTAAATTCTACTATTATCTTAATCTGACACAGGTCTAACGCTTTTCATTAAAAGTTTGATTTTACTTCTTATAATGCCGACCTCTGACCCCCAAAACTTTCAGTCTCAACATACAAGATTGCAACATCTTGATTTGTACAAATATTGACATTACTTAATCAGTTTGTTGTATTCTGACGAACAATGGATTAATACCGGACAAGACCAGGTCACATAGACAAAGAATTTCTGGAATTTTTTAATCCATCCACAGAAATGTGACCATGAGATTAACGGAAAGGATTGACCCTCGATTTGTTCAAATTATTTCTCATGCACTGACGTATGTTGTCTAGAAAAAGTTATTCTTTATTGTTGAAGCATATTTGAATCCCGCAATCTTACATTAGTGCTATCAGTGGAACCATCACAATTAAATATATTATTACTCTTTGGGCATGGGAAATTACTGTTGCTTAGAAATGTCACCTTTTTTTATTCAAACTATTGATAAAACCCAATGTTTTGAATCCCAAATCCTGGCATTAGTACAATCTTATCAGAGAAGCCATCACAGGGATTACTCTTTTGTTTTGAACTTTTTCTATAGTTCTATAGTTTTTCAAATCTTACTTTAATCCTAATCAGAGATGGGCCTTAATCTGAGCCAATCATTGGGTTTGCTGGCTCAAGAGGACTGAGTATTACTTTTTACATGCAAGTGATTATAACTTATGAGTAATGTCTTATAGTTATCATTTAAACTTGAACATTAGTAAATCACTTTTCAAAATATGTTTTGATGTACAAGCACTTCCCTGTCCCCTGGAGAAAGATTTATTTTGAAAAGAATCACGACGAAAAAAATATCTGTCAACTGCTATGCAATACATGAATATGTACATATATTACTTTTCCTTATCCAAAATCTTTCCCCCATACATCTTGGAAACTTTCTTGAACAATTCTAACATCTAAGGATACAGTATGTCCTTCAGGTTTTATCACAAAATTTACATAATCTTATCATTAAGAAAAGAATCAATTGTCAGACAAGATATGGCATGTCCTTGATGTTATTGTTAACTTGGCCTTGACCTCACTCAGTCACTAGGTATAACTGTTTTTCAGCAACACACACAGATAAACAGGGACTCTTGGGCAGCATTAATTGTGACGTACCCTCTTTGTCATTGTTAAAGTCACTGAAATAAGGTCATTACCATTAAAATCCCACTTTTTCACATATTACATTATTCAGTTAACAACTTTTTTTGAGCAAAATGTATCATACTCATGTTTGATAAATTATAACAGGTGTGTGTGCCTTTCAGAGGCAAGTATGATGGAAGTAAACAGATACTTTCTATCTAACAAATAGAACTTTTTATTGCTATCTGCCTGAAAGAGATTTATTAAAGTCATGATGAACCCTGTTCAGTTTGGTGTTGAAACAAGTCTTAGGTTCAACTTTCATACCCACATGAAGGGCCTTATAGATGTGATAGACTGACAGTGGCAGTAAACAAGCCTTTAGGGCACAGTTCTCTGTTGTTGTTATACACACTTCACGTTTGATTGAACAACATTGTACAAACCTGTTTTCTTGTAAACATGTTTCTTGTGCAAAACAATGGAAACAACTTTGTCATATATACACACGCATGCACGCATGCACACACACACACACACACACACACACACACACACACACACACACACACACACAACTTAAAATAAATGTAAAATTTCCTACCAATATAGTTTTATACCAACATGGATTTCAAATAACTTTCTCCTTTCATTTCTTACTCTGTTTTTGTGCGTTCTTTTTGACTGTAATGATCACGTGACATGAAACACTATGCACTTCTAAGGCTTCATAAGCTACTGTGGTTGACAAAGGGCAGAGGTGGGGTCTGCGTTATGTAGAGACACATGTATGAATGTAGGTTGCTTGCTTTCTTACAAATATATATAGTATGTACAAATGTACGCTATGATTTCACTTTGATCTAAGAAATGCATTTCAGATGTTACACATACATCCATGGCATTTCATCATGACAACTACATGTATACAGTTTACTATTGGATTTAATGAACTCTACATAGATATGAGGAATTGGGAATGTCTCCTATTTTGTAGGGTCTGATCTTGTGTTGGGTCTATGGTCTGATCACTAAACTATAAATACATTCATTTGAATAAAATAAATGTCTAATTATCCTAAATTTGACAATACTATATCTGAATGTTTTCAATTCATTTATGGCACGCCATGTTTATTTTGAGAATCTGGACTTTGTGGTAATAGCCAAAAGGGGTGCTATTGCATTTTTCATATATAGTGAGTGACCTGAAATGGGTTACTGGCACTACGCATGTGACATAGAATAGGACATCATATTTAAGATTTTCTTATATGGTGTGTGTGTGTGTGTGTGTGTGTGTGTGTGTGTGTGTGTGTGTGTGTGTGTGTGTGTGTGTGTGTGTGTGTGTGTGTGTGTGTGTGTGTATTTCATCTGTACTGGTAACTTGAATTCCGTTAAATTTCTGCTATTTTTAAACTTTCTATTTTTTGAATGAGATTCAACTCAAACACTGACAGAGAGAGGACACTAAATGTGTACACATGTATCAAAGTTTGTCTCCAATTTGAAACCATATGAAAATATACTATATACGGATCGATCTTTCCATATTTTCATACTGGACTCAACTGACAAAACCATTCAATGGACTTAGACTTACGGTAACACTCACATTCAAAACATTCTTTCATTCTCACCTTAGAAATCACCACTTGTTGATCAATACTTTGTGTATGTACGTCACTGGGTTTGGTTGCGTAAACACTGGATATATCCCTAGAACCAGCTAGGAAATATGAAAACTCTCACCAAGACTTGAAGTTGAACACAGTTTGGCACAGTTCTCAATCAAGACTAGCTCTGTTGTACTGTCAACTTTTTACAAACCAGTCCTGCAATGACAAAATCAACCTGCAATGACGTTGTGTTTTTTTTTCTTTGAGTGGACCTATATGTGGTTCTTCTCAATAATAGGCTCTTTATCTCATACATTATTACCTTTACAGTATAGAATGTTTTGTTATGCAAATCGGGTAATACCACTTTCACCTGGGGTACTCTATTTATAACTCGACCTTCACAGCTTATTCATTGAAAGTGAAGTTCAAACACAGCAAAATAACACAGACTTATGGTAATAGTGTATCTTCTCTTTCAAATATGAAAAGACTATGAAATAAAGTTGTTTAACATTGCTGTCACTACAATTCTAAAGCTACACCCAATTCTGTTCATGTTGTCCCCCTGTTCCCTATCAGTGTCGGGTGATGGTTTATCACCTATGGCACCACCCAACCCGATGACACAATCCAAATGACCATATATGGTCATCAGCCCACATACATTAACCCTATAAGGAAAGTCATTTATACCTCTTCAGTGTGAGTTTCACATGGGTATTGGAAGGTATGTTTGGGGTAGCGACAGTTGAATTGTAAACCTGATATTGCCATTCTTACAAGCATGGAAAAACATTTAGTTGCTACGCTACTTGAAAAAAATGTTCATACCACAGCAGAACAAGGGAGCGTTTCAGAAAGACTATATATACAATCAAAGCTTTAATCATTTGACAAGTTGTGGCATAGACAGTGGAGAGGACCCCTCCAATGTCTATGTTTGTGGTTGTGGTTTTACTTGCCAGATAACAGCTGCACACAGCTAGCCATAATTGAGGGAAGTGTAGCTGAATCAATGTTCACAAAATAATTTCCTCCATTACAATCCTGCTGTGTTTGACAGTAAAATGATTGGTATATCATATGTACTTGACACACAGTAATGTGTGAATATCACAAATCAATGACCATTTCACAGTTTGACCACAAATAAATACTAGTCTAATTACATAGTCTAATGACTTAAGTACTCATTATGAGTACACACTTAACAGTTATGTGACACTTACATAATCTATTAAGTCAACACAACAATCATCACTACTAGTCAATAATAACTGTGTCAATAAATGTTCTCTGGACACTAGAAACATGATGTCACCATTTGATAAAATGAAAACTTCATTATTTTCAAAAACTAACAAAATCATTTGTATAAATATTTTCATCTGAATTGCCACTCTACATCCTACACATTGTAGAATTCAAATCCTGTTCTGATCTCCGACACAGAGCAATCCTGAGCCATTCACACATATTCAATCAGATTTCTCAAGTCATAGCCATATACATGCCAATTTGATCTAAAAGGTTTTTTTAGTACATGTATGAAAGTAAAACACACAAGCTGATCATCCAGTACTAATGTCGATTCAAACTTTAAAAAGTCATCCAAATGAGCTACATGTCAGTGACATTAGAATTTACATGAAATGTATAAAAGGCCCATATCTGATTAGTTATATATATATATATATATATATATATATATATATATATATATATATATATATATATATATATATATATATATATATAACTATATAACTATATAACTATATATATAACTATATATAACTATATAACTATATATATAACTATATATATAACTATATATATAACTATATATATATATATATATATATATATATATATATATATATATATATATATATATATATATATATATATATATATATATATATATATATATATATATATATATATATATATATATATATATATATATCCACCACATTGTATATATATACAATGCTGGTCCAGAACAATATAACAATCCTATCAAATCCATCTACACTGATAAGATTACACTTATGCAATGAACATTCATAGGAATCAAACATAGCTATTATATGTAAATGCATTCTTGCACATTATTTCTTCTGCGACACTGCAAAATAAATTGAAATGAATATTGATGGCTCGTTTTGGATGGTGCCGTAAAAGAGACTGACTGGGGTTTACGATGAATACGATCTAAATGTTATCTTGGTGGGTTACAATGTTTCCTGACTCCCCTAACACCCACTCCACACTTTAACTCAATAACTGTGTACACAGACAATCTTTGTATGGGCACATCTCAATCAATCATAGTGCTGCATTACAGTTTTATGACCTTTTCTTTCTTATACAAAATGTCATTCAATAAAAACATCTATTAAATGTTGGTGTCTTGTTTGTCAGCAGCTACTAGTACTACTGTATTATTTGTTCCATTGATATAGAAAACCTTACTTCGAATTACACAACCTATCCAAAGTTGGTGAGATGACATCATTCCACCACTTCTCACCAAACATTGATGTATAAAAGCTTTGGTAAATGTAATTTATTTGTCCAATATTTTCCAATTAAACCCCATGTACATCTAATCTTAGCTCAAACATCTGTTACATTGTGTGTTTGACAGTGAAAATAATTACCTTGTACCACCAGCCACAATATAATAACAAATTATTTTTAGATTGTGTTTTCTACATCATGTATATATGGCGTGAACTACATTTGAAGTTCATGTAGCAATGTTAGATTTCTACAATAAATTGTGTATGTTGGGAAAGTTATTCCGAAAAAAAACTCACTAAAATAAATATTTTTTAAGTACATTGTAGTACATGGTAATTGTTACACAAATATCTCTGGTGGTAAAAACATTGAAAACTTGGAACAAACCATTTTTGCTTTCTTTCAGAGTAATTTTATCCACCAAACTTTGGAGAATCCAGTAATTTTAGGTGGAGGAATATGTTAACACTATTAGCACCCTTAGTGATAGCCAACAAGGCTTTACATAAACAGTTTGAAATTGACTCCCCTCCCCCATAAAGAAAAGGTAAAATGTGTTATGCAAGATTCCATGTATATAGGTCTGATATCCAGATTTGGATATGGACATAATAAAGATAATAATAATAATAATAATGTATTTGTAAAAATTTATTTTACAGATATTATATAAACAGCTGGGGGGGGGGGGGGGGCTCAAACTTAAACTACTATCTGTGGTAAAGTCTTGCTGAAATAAAGGGCCCCTATGACATAATCAGCATATGGGACTCAGCTGAATTTTTCTCTTTAGCAATATTATCTCATCTCCACAATTTGAATTCATATACTAGTAAAATACAAAGCAATACATGAACAAAAAATATTTACATGTCAAGGTCTTTTTGCATTTGTACTTCACATGTAGTTGAAATATTGGACAATGGCCAACCACAGGAAATGTGATTAACAATTCTATGGTATTCATACTGAGTGAAATTGTGTTTTATAGTAAATTTCAGACTATAAATGTAGTTGAGAAATTATATTTTTCTGCTTGTCTGGTGGATGGAAGAAACCAGCAAGTGAAGGATTTATGTTGAAAATGAACGTTGTGTTAAAATGTGTAGAGTCTGCATATGGACGTCTCATTCCCGTGATCATACCGGTGTACACAGACTAGACTTGTCAGGTTCACTATCGATGTCATGTTGCTCATGTATGACATATATGTAACATTTACATGTAGTAGTACTACTGCTAGTACACATCTCGCTGGCAGTGGCATTGACATTTACGATAGCTCGCATTCAGTATTTACGTCTATTTTAGCATTTTCCTTTTGTATCATCATAATCTGATGAACACGAGGCAGTGGGTGAATCAACATCCGCTGAAATCCGACGTAAACATCCCGATGTGCAATTTTCACATTTCATTCACACTGCGTTCTATACATACAAATACTTGGTCTGAGGTTTTATACGTACCGCCCACACGTCACACTAGAAACATGCGAGATAACCAAATGCAACACAGTGCGCTGCTCAAAATCAAGGGTCAAAAACGGTTATATCTTCGTTCCTTATCATTCAGTCCTTTAAAAACGAGAGTAAAATTCACTAAGAAAACTTGTCCTGTCTTGAATTATGACTAATATCTGACTAAACAATGACACATCAGTCTCTGTTTACATCGTGTCGGCATCCAAGCAAAAATACACTGTCGTCGACAAGAACCTATCCATGCCAAGTATTCATAATTTCCTTTTACAGACTGTTACCTTCTTACGAGTCGATTATGAGGCAACGGTCATTCCTATACTACAATTATAGCAATCGTTGTAGCGATAGTGCTGAAAAAAAGACGAACGTGAACTCACCTTTTCTCAGACAGCGTTGAAGTACTAAGTGTATGGACTTTGACTTCACCACTCATCATCATAATATACTTATCACGTGATAAAGGGAATCCACCTACCTTATTTGCATGGTCTCACATTCTACGTGGTTTGATTATTTCACATGATTTTTGGTTTTACTTTCCAATTGAAAATACAGCATTATATTTTCATGGCGATTCAGTGAATTTTAATGCATTGTCGAACCTATAAGTAGATTTCAATACGAGCAGTGTACCAGTTCTCATGACATCCCGTAGGGCTCTGATTATTCATTATGACATGCATGAGGGCGCGCTACTAGTTTGAAAACTGTCGTCTGCAACGCATAGTAAAATAATCTTATTTTCAGACGGGGGAAAAAGTATCAACGTGTTACGTTTTTTTTGAGTGTGAAGTCATGATTGCACAGGAACCTTCTTCTAAATACTGATTCGCAAATTACACACAAGTCGTGTGACACAAGACACGCAGGAATCCAACAACCAAGTACCAGGTTTTCTGTTGTATCCTGACTGCATATGCAGCTGTCAAGTTCAAAATGTTGCCGCCATAATCTTACTTGAATTCGAAGTTGAACAGTGTATTTCCACATACTCAAAGATGCTTGATAAATGGAAACTCCTATTCCTGATTCTGTTTTGGAGAAAATTATTTTGCTCAGGTAAGTTAAAAGCTGCACTAGCTGCAACTGGAATGATTGTTGAAACTGTTTTGTTAGAGATGTAATATGTTCACAATGAGATGTCTAGTCTTGAATCAGGATGTGGCAGTGTGGGTAAACAAATTTATGTAATATTAGTACACATAGTACATATAGTAGAGTGTAATCTGAGCTTTCCCCTTTTTTTGTCCTTTTTATGTTCGGAGGGAAAAAAGCGAAAAAACCCACCTCAAAACCACAAAGAACGCTACAATTAAAATTATTGCAGCTGTAGGTGTATCCAATCAAATTGATTTTCGGGTCTGCACCCAAAATCAGCGCCCTGATGAATCACAATGTCAACTTATTACTATAGTTATTAACTTATAGATAAAATAACCCTCTAATTGACATGTGTAAAAAGACTAACAGGTATTTTTAAAAAATTCAGTAAATATAATGTTGAAAATAAAAAAAACAAAAACCCCAAAACCCTCAGTCAGCTAGTGCAAGTTTTAAAATGTTCATTGTGAATGTCATCATCATTTGATGGATTTAGAGATTGAATAACATGTAGAATCATACTACACTAGCTTATTCTATCAATTTCAGGAACTCCCCTTACTCCTTTTATCAAGAATTTTGCTCCAGTGTATTACAACAAAGATAGCTTGACTGAAATACACCATATTACAAAAAGATCACCACAAAAACGTCTCCAATTGAAGTTTTCTGCATATGACAGGTTAGTAAATATGTTATGTAATTGTGTAAAAAAATTGTTTGAAATGAAACTGTTCTATTACCCCGTAGATTATACCGCAATGTAAAGGTCATGGGGGCATGATGATGTGAGAGACTCGTTCATATAGAAATACAAAAGTTGTTAATTCAAAATGTGTACTACTTTATAGATGTGCAGGGGTGAACAAATCATTTTGTGAACTGGTGGTCCTCGGACCAGTGCCTTAAAAAATCCAGTGGTCCTGCTGAAAGAATTAGTGGTACAAGGTAAAATTTGTGCAGGTCCGCCCCAAAAAATTGCTAGTCCCAGACCAAGGACCAGTGGATTTGTTCACCCCTGATGTGCAAATATGTTAGATTATAGGGTACCACACATCATACTAGTCCTGCTTGCAGATGAAGGCAAGAAACGAAGTAAGTTGGGACTTGATTCTGACATTGTTCCTTACCTAATTCTTATACAGAATTGAATACCCACCAAATTACTCCATCTACTAGTATCACTAACATCACACTAGCTGTTGTGTGAGACTCACAAAGTCTTGCTGGTCATCACATTACTGTACAGTTAAAGTCTTCATGAAGTCTATTTTAAGGCAAAAAGCAGTGATAGGAAATGTAGCCTGTTTTGTATTAATTTATTGACTGATAGATCGTGAGTTAACAACATTGTTGGCCTAAAATTAAGTGAACACTAAGCAAAGATGTTTGAATTATAAAATGTATCAATCATTTTAGTAGCGTAATATGCATTTTACCAGATTGAACCCATTATGCAGTTGGTACATTTCAAATACAACTCAACATTCAACAATTGCCCCAGATTTTTTTTGTAATATTTTGACAAGATCTTGAGAACATTATTGAAATATTAAAGAAATATTTTATTTTCCATAGATTGTTTGAGTTGGAACTTTACCCAGATGTCAGTATCTTTACTAGTGATGCTTTAATTGAAACTGGTAGTGAAACTGTTATTGAGTATGACAGGTCAAAAACGTATGTTGGTCATTTGAGAGGTAAGTGAGAAATTATATTGATATTACAAGTCATCATGTTGAATTGTAAGAAATTTTGATGATAGTGAAATGATAGAAATAGCCATTCACAGACTTTCCAAAGTACTATTTTAAGTAACGATGTAATTATAAGTTCACTTGTAGTGCCTTTTTACAATTCATATTGGTACACCAGAAATTATTTTCTTTTTGTTAATTTATTGTTAAATTAAATTAATGTAATTTACTGTTAATTTATCGTTAAATTAAATTAGTTTGATTTATTGTTAATTTATTGTTAAATTAAATTAATTTGATTTATTTTTAATGTATTGTTAAATTAAATTGATTTATTGTTGTTAGATTAAAAGTTGTTGATCCATCATCCAGAATAACAGTATGTCTTAATTGATAGAAAATTGATATGAAATTTTCACTTTACACATTCAAGTTTTACCAATAGACAGTTAAAAATTTCTCTGTGTAAATGTATATTTGGTTTACTTTTAGGTAAAGGTAACAATACTGTGCATGGCATCGTGACAGAAGATGGTCTATTCAATGGTAAGATAACCACTGAAGAAGATGAGTTTGTTGTAGAACCAGCATCAACATACTTTCCTAAGACCAGAGAGGATGACGTGATTGATTTTGATTCTGTAATCTATAAAACTTCTGATGTAACTTTGCCAAAAGATAAACTTCAATGTGGATACAAGGATCAGACGAAACAGTTCAACGAACATCTTAGTAGAGGTGGTTCAAAAAACTTTCATGAGAAAAGGAAAAAGCGATACACCTCACCAAGGACTTGTTGTACACTGTTTGTAGTAGCAGATCATACCTTTGTACAGAAACATGGATCTGTGCATTCAACACTGGATAATATCCTCTTACTTATACAGGATGTAAATCTTATCTTCAAAAGTATTGATTTTGATGAGGATGGTTCTCAGGATAATATCACGTTTGCAATAAAACATATCAAAATCCACACAGCAGAATCGTTATTAGATTCAAATTACTTACTGACTGGGTTTCACCGTAATGCTGAAGACTATCTATACACATTTGCTGGCATGGGAGAATATGATGATTATTGTCTAGCAGTGCTACTATCCAATCAAGACTTTGATGAGGGTATTCTTGGTTTAGCATGGATGGGAAGTTTAGACTATGGCCAAATTGGAGGCATTTGTCAAAAATCAATAGTAAGTACTTTTAACCCTATATTAGACAAGGTTTATGGTGGCATTTATTAACTAGATAAATAAAAAGTCTCAAGTTAAACCCAATTCCCTTGAACTTGAAGGCAAATGGCAAAGCTTTTTTATTAGTCCCAACATGCAGAACACTGAGGAGGTTATTTCCAGGTCTTGAAGATTTGCTTGTATGTGTAGTTCTTGGGTCATACCATTCTTTTAATCTTTGAGTGAAATATTATTGTTTTATTTATTTTAATATGTCATAGAATGGGTAATGAAATATGTCACTCATAAAAAGTTTTACTCATCTTAGTCTGACTCACAAATGTTGATACTTGTAACATTTAAAATATGTATATTTATTTAGTCTCTAAGGTTTGAGGATTTATTCACAATGAGTGATACTGTTGTTTCGATACCATTATTTCAATTATCATCAGTCGAGTGGAATTTTCTCCTGAGTGTACACTTTGTGTATATATGCTTTCAATTAATTTATATTTGATTCAGTGTAAACATATGGCAATATGTCAAGTAATTTCTTGTTGTTCTATGTGGTGCCCTTTTCAAACTGTGGTCTGTTGAGGACAGCAGACTGGACAATTCCCCTATGTGGTATTGTTTCTCCTAAATGCTATGATAGGAGCTGTAGGCAATTTCTGGTGAAGCCAGGCTTCCCATACCACAGCTGTGCACGTGTTTGTGTCTAGAATCCATTAATTGGTTCCAGAATTATTCCAAGCAGTTTTTCACATATAATGTCTATGGTTTTGTTATGATCAGTATTTGTACACATGTCTATCATATTTAAATATTGTTTTTTAGGCACGATCATTTGCTTGATTTTATTGATAAAGTCAATTGTATATCTTAATAATTAGAAAATATACCTGGTATATTATGAACTGAGAATTTTTTTTATCTTTTGTACATATTTTTCATCAGCTTTATGATGGCAAGTTGAGGAGCTTTAATTCTTTAGTGGTTACTACTCAAAGTGGCAGTACTCCTGTTCCCTATATCAAATCAACCGTCACCCTTGCACATGAACTTGGCCACAGCTTTGGAGCTAGTGTAAGTACACCCTTGGACTTATTAATGATCAATCACTCCCTTAAGTATCCACTCTGCATAAAATAGATTTAGAAATTAGTTTTTCTTATGTTTGTGGCCCTAAATATATTTTGTAGATTTATTTTTAATACACTTGCAAAAACTGACTCAATACATTATATTCTGGTTATCTGACAAACAAAAGATTGTATAGGTTGGCCACTAGGAGTGCTGTTTAAAGGCAGCTTTTGGACCAGAAATAAAAGATTGTTGTATACTAGCAGGTTTGGAACCAGAAATAAGAGCCACCATAGTTGGTTATGATAGCCTTCCTTGAAAGACTGTGTTTTAAAAAATTTGTTGCACTCGGTAAAGTCAGTCAAAATATTCAGCCAATCTTGTTTCAGATCATGTTATTTTTTTACGTGTAAAACTCACAGATTTGTTTTCACCATATTCTGTTGATTGCTTGATGTACTGCCAAACACCTGCAATATTTCTACAACAGAGAGAATTTTTATCTCTATAATTACTCAATTGATGTCGCTCATAAAGTTTATTGTATTTTGACAAAATTATAATTTTTTTCAACATTAAAATTTAAGTGAGGTAACAAAATACAGTTGCAACATTTCTGCAACAGATTTTAAAGACTTTCTTTCAATATACTTGCTCAGTATGGCCTGATGAAATTTACTGTAAACATCAAATTTAAGTTGAGTAACAAAACACTTGCAAATATTTCTGATACAGATCTTAAAACAATATACTAAAATGTGGGCTTATAAGATTTACTGCATTTTGACAAGAGCATGATTTTTTTCAACATTACATTTAAAGTAGGTAACAAAATACTGTTGCAATGTATCTTGCAACAGTGTCAATCAATATACTTTCGTGACAAATTATATAAAATAAAACAGAGAAAAAAGAAAATATCCATTGATGTAATATTTTGGAAAATCTTTTTTATTCAGGGCTGAGGCACAAGGCATAAATTTTAATATTTTTTTTTCTCAGCATGATGGTGTTGTCATAAAGGAATGTGCACCAGATGAAGAAAGCGGGGGATACTTTCTTATGTACATGTATGCAGTAGATGGTACCCAACCAAATAATAAAAGGTTTTCACCATGTAGTATAGAAGATATGAAAGGTGTTGTCAGTTTTGATGGCAAGAGTTTCTACGGCTGTTTCATAGGTATGTATTATTTCAATGTTACCAAATTACCCATGTGTTTTTGACATATCCTGGTATGGAAATCTCTCAGTTAAAGACATGACAAAGTTGATGTGAGTCATCAGCCTGGTGCCAATTTAAATATGCAATATTCTAGTTTTAAGAAAGACAAAAAATTGTATAGTTTGGCCACTAGGAGTGTTGTTTAGAAGCAGCCTTGGACCAGATTGAGTACCATTGTCCAATAGTCACCGTTGATGAAGTCCTCAATTTGCAATATTTCACAGCAAAATTTGGGTTGCATATTCAAGTAGTCAATGCATTCTGCTCAATTTGTTTCAGCTCCTGACATAATTTATTGGAACTCATGGGAGTTATTTTTATAGCATAGCCACATTTATTGTACTTGATGTAATGTAATGTCAATTTAATCTCCGCTTTTCTTCCTGGGAGTGCTTGCTCTCTTTTGACACTTCTCTGGAAATGACTGCAAGGTGTGTAATGAGAATATAGTGTACTGTACATCTTCCCATGTGAAGGTGTATACAATTATTTGAATATTTTCTGCTCTGAAAGTAATAATTATATAATATGTCATGTACAAATGCAAGATATATAGTGTACTTAAAAACAGAGAAATTGAAATACCAGTGATTTCTAGATGATAATCATAAAACCAAGTTATAAAGCTTTAGTATCATGACAAACATTTCTTTTTAGAAAATATGATATTGGATTATGGTAGTCCTTTGTTTATTAGATTTCAGAGTCCCTTTTGTCGAATCTTCCTTGTCAATGTGTGGTAATAGTAATGGAAATTGTAATCTCAGAACCCCCATCCACCCTCAGTTTATGGTAATTGTTTGTGATTTACACACCTCCCTTGTCAATCTGTGGGTACCATAATGGGATTCAGAACCCCCTTGTCAGGCTGTGGTAATGGAATTATAATTTCAGAACCCCCTTGTCAATCTGTGGTTGTAACTGTCCATATTAAATGGTATTGTAATTTCAGAACCCCCTTGTCAATCTGTGGTTGTAACTGTCCATATTAAATGGTATTGTAATTTCGGAACCCCCTTGTCAATCTGTGGTTGTAACTGTCCATATTAAATGGTATTGTAATTTCAGAACCCCTGTGGTTGTAACTCTCCATAATGGTATTGTAATTTCAGAACCCCCCTTGTCAATCTGTGGTAATGGTATTGTTGAAGGTGATGAAGAATGTGACTGTGGCAGTGTTGATGATTGCTATGATGACTGTTGTTATCCCATGTCAGATAATCAAACTTTTGTACCATGTACACTTAAACCTGGAGCCGTGTGCAGGTATTGTTATTTACACCTACCGGTACTGAAGTCATATTTATTTATTTCTGCATGCAACTCACATATCCTAAATTGCAATTCCACTAAATTTTTAATGCCCCAAAATAAAATATTACTCCAGCAATTCCTTTATAGTCCATGAAAAAGCGCAAAGGACAACCCTAATCTCTCCCTTTCAAATGTTATGAATGTGAGGTTAAAATAAAATGAGAAATATTTAACTTTTGCTATGGGGTTTAAAAATCTAGTTACTGGTATAGGCAGTTTATAATGTTATTCATTCATTTACATGACAGTGTTTTATTTGAAGTAAAACCTTTTAAAAAAAAAATAGTTTCATATAATTTACTTTGTTTACTTCAGCAATTGTTAGAAAGTATGTGAGAGACTAAATATACACATTTAAAAGTTTTTGATTTGTCATTCTTGAAATACTGTACTGTACTGTACTGTACTGTACTGTACTGTACTGTACTGTACTGTGCTGTACAGTACTGTACTGTACTGTACTGTACTGTACTGTACTGTACTGTACTGCACTGTACTGTACTGCACTGTACTGGTACACAGAACTTTCTCCAACAAAGTAAAGTACACCTTGTGATTATTACTATAATTAATTTATGTTTGGGTTTTAATTTCATGTTTAATCCTATTGTATTACAATACTTAAAAGAAATACTTAATATCAGTGACGACTTATTTCCTCAGTGCATATATGCTACGTTATACTGAACTTTAAGTTCACTTTCTTCTTTTCTGAAAACACAAGTCCTACAGCTAGCAATTGTTGCAGTAAAAAATGCAGATTTTTCAAGTCCAAGCACAATGTGCTGTGTTCTGAAGAAACTGTGTGTGCTGATGCAGCATACTGTCAATATCCTTTCAAATTGGTATTTTTTGATATTTTAAATTTTAATACTTCCTTTTCTTATTTTCTCCATTCCTGGTACAAATAGCAGTTGTTTTAATGTCTACATCACAGAATCGAGCCATTAACTAAGGAAGTGGGGTCTCTCATCTTTCTTATCACTGAATAATGTTTGTTGGTAATATTACAAATGTGATAAAGCACTATTACATAACAGGCAAAGCTAAGCTCAATATCTAAGTGTGAAGCCGGGCCCTAATGTCATATCAGTTGTTATCAGTTTTACTGACCCATAATAAGTGACATTGCAAATAGCTTTAGAGATGGAAACAATTTTTATGACACCCGACTTGCTGGCTCACCAAGTCGGGAAAGTCACACTTGAAACGCTAATGCAAAAATCCATCATGACATGTATGTGCTCTTTCATTTTTGAAAAAATACTATTGAAGTCTACAACTAACTCAATATGGACAAAATGCTAAGATAGACTATCAAACTTTCCTTCTCTTTATATAATTTACTTCAAAAATGTTCTACCAGGTACTACATAAGTGCATTGAATATTTTCATTCTTTACAAAAAGTTAGTGTAAAAGTCTTTAGTATTTTCTCTGTATGTCAGACTAGTCATGCAATTGTGTTTAAAATTTAAGTATTGTACATGGATTTCTTCAATGTATTCCTTGACATCCATGATTACGGATGGTGGTTCCTGTCCCGTTCCAGAGTTCAAACACGATGGAACGAAGTGCACTGATGATATGATGTGCTATCAGGGTGTAAGTTGTAACACAATGATTAGAATCACATGTTTTATGCACAGTTCATCAGTTCAAACTTTACCAATATTAATTTAATGTATTTGTAATCGTAAGCATAACAATTGATAATATACCTTTAATCCTGCCTTGGTTATATTTCATCACGTAAGAGGCTTTTATGCATATAGACACTTGTGTGTTTGGTATTTTGGGGATGAACCTATTAGCTGGCCATGAGGAGTTACCAGCACTTCTTTCTTAACTTTGACTTATCATTGAGTAGTGCCCTGACAAGAGTGTGTGGCCAAAACATCTAGCCATGTATAATCCAAAAACAGACCTATTGTTATGGATTTCCCATCACAAACAGACCCATAGTTTTCTAAAGCATGAAGACATTTTCCATGTTATTGGCTCCATGGTTAGGGAATTTTCAAAAAGTTGACCCATATTCAAGGATTACTTGATGACAACATGACCCATTCAAATTTATAGATGGCATTTTCTATGGGGTGGGGGTTGTGTTGTTGCCAGTACACATATTTACAAATGTGATAATGCAGTCTTACATAATACTGAATCATATTAAAAAAGAACAACTTGATATTTTATCACTTGTTATCAAATTTATTGATAGTTTATATCATTTTCCTAACTTTCATGCTATGCTGTCTGAATGATAATTACATTATCTTTGAAAGAGCTGTTCTCACTCAGTCTGTGAAGCCTATGGCCTACATAGATGTCAGTGTAAAAAATATCATAAAAAAACAACATTTTCTGCTTTGGATGTCCGCTGTCATCTATGCTGCAGTGTAGACCGGAAATGCAGGTAAGTCGAATAAAAATATTGGCTGTAATTATAGCATGGGTAAGTGTTCAAATAGACCTTTGTTTAGGTCATGGTCTCATTTCCAGACGAGCATGGCTGTCAGCTGTGGAAATGTTGAAAGACTCAGCTGATATTTTATTGTAATGTTGATTGATGAAATTAAGTTTTGTTGAGCATGGGTAAGCCAATTAAGACATGAAGTAATAGCAACTCTTTTGAATATCATATATATTGTCTGCTATTGACTCATTTCATGACAACCAAAGTACGTTTGTATTGAAATGTTGTATAATAGTAGACAATGGAAAAGAAAGTTTCCTTTGATATTGTGTTGTGTCTAAGTTCATTACTGTGTGATATTTAGCTCATGAAATATCTTATATGTATCCAATATTAACAAGAGATTTCACCATCCAACAATGCCTGGGAATCGATATGTCTTACTAGTTCCAGTGTATTTAATAAGTTCAATATTATATGATGTTAAACCCATGAAATATCTTATGAGAGAATTTTTTGACCACTCCAACAATGCCAGGGAATGGACATGTCCTAGTTCACTGTGTCAAAGTTCAATATTATGTGATAAGAGACTCACAAAATATCTGATTTTTTATCTGAAATTATTGGAGATTTAAACACTCTCACAACACCAGGGGAAGGACATGTATATGAACCTTCTATAAAGACTAAATACATGTATAATTAGATGTTATTCCCCAATATTTTTTTCTTCATTTAGTCAAGGGAAATACAAGTGACCTAAGAAGCCTTTGTCACTTCTCTTCTAGTGATTTGTAGTGACAACCCTTAGGTCCCGAGTATTTTATGGCTGAATGGAGATAAATATTGGAGAATAACATAATTATACCATTGCCAGTAATATCAAAGAAATATCGTGGAAAATAATGGCAATTTTGAACACAGCAGAACCTGTGACGTAGAGACGTATTGTTGTGACATAGACGTGCATTGTTGTGACGTAGAACGACCACAGTATATATTCCATATTTATGGTTCTAAATGGCTCGTGCATAGTAAAATGATATATTAGATGTATATATTTGATGTGTTAGATATATCTGATGTAGTAGATATCTTGATAATAATGCTATATCTTCAAATGTTCAGTGTCATGCTGTCCTCAGTTAAGTTGTACTATATTCATTCATACAGAAAATACAGGATTTATTTCATCCCAAATCAGGACAAATCTTCATTTGTTTGTCAGTCTGGTTCTCAGAATATTTGAGTCTGATGACAACATTGGCTTGCTATTCTTGTGGAGAGATAAGTGGTTTAAATTTGAAATGGTGAGAATCATCTCTTCTGACTTATGATTTAAATTTAAAAAAAGAAAAATCTTTACATTTCTGTAGGTCCTCATTTTTTGTTGAATACATACCTGATGGATTCTCTCAACCTGGACATCCTTGTAACGACTACAAAGGTTATTGCAATAATGAACATATATGTATTGAGGTGGGTACTCTCGAGCTTCACTCAAAAATAGTTATTTTTCCTTCTGAGGAATGTATTTAGCAAAGTCATAAGTAATGCCTCAGGCGAAAGTTATTTTTGGCATAGTGATATATGGTTGATAACAATCATCAAACAACAGATTTATTGATTTACATTACTAATAATGATAAACTTGAACAATTCTTAATGATACAGTTGAAAAAAGGAAAGTGTTTGATATACATATAGAATATTTAGTCCCAGTCTGCTGCTATGTAACCTAGGGGAAGCGAGTGAACAAGGTTAGAAGTTCTAGTCAAGACCTTCGTAAATATTGTGCCCTCTAGTGGCAGTGAGTGAACAAGGTTAGAAGTTCAAGTCAAAACCTTTTGTAAATGATTTCATATTCACAGTTGTGTGAAATTGAATAAAAACTACTTTCAGAATATTATTCAGAATATTATAGAATAATTTATTTGATTAGATTTTGGGGGGTTTTAACATTTTATAATATCGTTTTCATCTGTACTTAGTATGGTTGTTTGTTTGAATGTCAAGATTTTTAGCCATAGTTTGTCTAATTCTTGAGATACATGTGCTTAATTACATAATCTTTGCTGCTTCCCCTAACATAAATTAGTGAGCCCCTGATACAGAAGGGATGCAATAAACAAATTTAAAAAAAATTGATTGTGAAGTACACGAGTGTTGCTTAAAGACTAACTATTCAATCTCATTCAAATGTCTTGAAAATGTCTGTTCATGGTGCAAAACCAGTTGCAAATCCATATTTGCATTTCTTAATTGTGAACACTTATACTTAATAATAATAATAATAATAAATTCTTATCAGCGCATTACGCAACAGCCTCAATGCGCTTTACAATACTGAGAAAAAAAAAAAAAAAGAAAAAAAAAAGCACAAACTTGATTTGCATAGAAATCAAAACCAAAACCAAAAACTTGACGTTCACTATTGATTACTATAAAAGACAACTTGAAATTCACTAAAAAACAAAACTTATTGATTACTGCATATACTGCATACTAGTACTTGACAAGGAATTTACTAAAACTATATGTTTATGTTTCTTTTCCGCTAGGTTGAACCACAATATGAAGTCAAACGAACTGTTGTGACACAGTTAACATCTTCAAAGCTGCTGCTGATTTTACTTGTGCCAATAATACTTATTCCAGTGTCTGTTGGAATCAAACTGAAGAAATATGCTGCAAGAATAGCAGCTGAAAATCCACAGAATTCTCAACCACCAATATAAGTGAGTGTATGTAAAAATGACATTTTAGCCAGGGGTTGAAAAAGAAAGACATCAACAAGAAAGACGGACTCTCTGTTAGGGTGATTAAATTTAAAAAAAGTATTTCTCATTACTTTTTCATAGCAACTAAGGGTCCTTCTCTCTCTTTCCTCTCTATATTCTTCATATAGGATCTGGATATCAAGCCCTTTTCCAGCTTCTCTATACCCAATTATTGGCATGTTATTAAGCCCCCCTACTTGAATAACTTCCGTCATGAAAGAAACGCTCTGTGAAGAAATGTCGCTGCCACCATGACTGTACTGAGATGATGCCGACAGTCCACACACTTGCTTATTCTTGCCAGAGAGGGGCTACACTGCAAACGATTGAGTGCAGGCAAAAATGTATTAGTAATTTTATTGATGTCGGAGCTGAAAATGTGGGTTGCCGGGTAATGAGAAACAGGAAAAAAATAGGGTCACCTAACTATTAAAAGAGATATAGAAAGCTTTTATACTTAATTCTGTCCTGCAATGTTTTTGTTCATCATAAGTCTTTTTGATATGAGGACATTTCTTGATGGAAATGTCTTTCAAGACTTTTTGCAATTCTCGATACGTGCTGTTGCATTTTACCTCATGCTAGAGGGTCAAAATAATTTTAATATTTAGCTTTAACTGAAGGAAAACAAAATTAATAGACTGGAATAACATGTGATATTGAATAAAGTACTAAAATGATCATTAGATATCTTTATATAATGAATTAAATCATTTTTAGATCAGATTTTATGTATTGTGCTTTCACTGATTTACTTGATAACTGTATATCTTTTGAAAAGAGAATTTGGAAAAGTTGTACAATGCTCTACTCTTTTATGTGAACTATTAGGCCTAATAAAAAAAATTCTGTGGTTCCGATTACGCTCAACTTTAGAATAGGTGGGGTAGGTAGATTTTTTATTTTTTTATTTTATTATATTTTTTTTCATGTGGGTGTTTAGTTCAGGTAGTTATGTTTTTCATTGTTTTCCAAATGGTCTCCGTGTTATTGGTTTCTTCATATCAGATGTACAGCTATTACAGATCGGAAGAACAGTTTTATATTGTCTTTTTAAGTTGATGTCAGTTTCCACATCCACTATTTCTGCTAGACTTCACAATTTTCACAATTTTATTATTTTTTCTTGAGTATGTAAAAAAAAAGTTTAGGTTCGGCAGTGAAAAACTAGGTGGGGTTGGGTAACCGGAACCAAACAATTTTTTTTAGGCCTCAGACTGTTGCCTCTTGATATGATTATTTGTATATTTATACTGTTAAATGTTCAAGTTGTTGATAGTGTTCAGTATCAATAAAAACACCATTACTTTAAAAGAAAAGTCATACAATTTTTTG